>NC_140299.1:83022904-83190404 GCF_964211825.1 Aythya ferina
TTATTATGATCGCTCGCTAAATATTTATCGTTTAGCCGCTATCTCCGCGCGCGTGTGTCTGCCTCTCCGCGTGTCTGCGTGCGTGTGTGTGGATGTGGTTTTGTCTATTGTTGGCATGAGACCGGGGGGTGGGGGGAGATACATCTCTCTCTCTGTACGAGATGTGCTTCCATTCAGCTTCCTTTCCCCCCCACCTCCCGCCCCATCATTTCTTTTTAAACCCACAACACTTCTCGGTAGATCCATTCCCAGGCTCTTTTTTTTTTTTTTTCTTTCTTTTTTTTTTTTTTTTTTTCCTGAAAGAAAGATGAAAGACGTGTAAGTAGGAAAGAAAAGAGTAAAAGGAGGCGGGTGGGGGGACGAGGAGGGGGAAATGTGCTACTGTATCTCCGCTTCCCTGCGCTTCCCGGTGCCCCAGAGTGTGCTTCTGTGCGAGATCTGGCCTTGTTTTCACTCCATGCGTTCAAAGGAAAGTTTGTGAGTGAACCGGGTTTCCGTACTTCTGTCATTTTTTTTAGCACGCTGCTCATTTTATTTCTTCGTCAAACTCCACCCTCTCCTTAAAGCCTGCATACAAATTGCGATTTATAACCTATTTACCGATCCTTCTCATTTTAGCAGAATTCCTAGCCTGCATCTGGCAGTGGGCTCCTCACCATTTCCAAGTGCTCTTTTATTTATATATTTGTTTGTTTGTTTCCCCCCCTCTCCCTTCCAAGAGTTGCTGTGGTTTTCCTCGCTTTTAGGCTCGTTCCTCGCGTAGGAAGATTTCCTGCCCTTCTTTCTCCTCGAAATGTGTTTCTCGGTTTACAGTGAAAGTTTACCCTGTGACTATCGTTAAAGATGCCTGAGAGTCACACCAGCGAAACAAGTCGGTTTTGCGGACTGGGGATTACTCCTGCCTTAATTGGTTTTGAAATTGTTATTTTGTATGCCACGAGAAAAGGAACGAAGGTGCTCCAGATCTGAAAGAGCTCGCAAATATGACGACTTCATTGGTAGCTTCAGGGGCTGTTGGTAGGCGTCTGGGAGAGGGGAAGGAAAAAAAAAAAAAAAAAAAAAAAAAAAAAAGGAGAAGGGGGTGAAAAAACGCATAGATTTGTGTTCGCAGTTAATTGATAAATAACTGCCAAGTTTAAAAGCAGATCCAAGAGGCAGAGGTGGGCTGGAGGGCAGGAGCAGGAAGGTCCGGCCCGGGAGACTTGGAGGGCTCGGCGGGGAATGGACGTGGCTCTGCTAAATGGGAATAAAAGAGAAAGTTGGGGAAATGTGCCACGCCAGAAAGATGAATTATCTGCGTGCCAGCCCGTGTGCGTGTGTGCGTGAGTGAGTGTGTGCGTGCTCGTGTGAGCGTGAGCATGTGTGTGAGTGTGTGTGAGTGTGAGCAGAAATAAGCCTGAGTAGCTGTATCTTCTCCTTAAGTTACCTTTGTTTACATGGCATGCGGCTGAAAACGCTGGCACTGATGAAGTAAAACACACACACACTTAAAAAAAAAAAAAAAAAAAAAAAAAAAAAAAAAAACTTTGGTCAGCTTTCGGGACTCGAGGCATGCTTACGCTCTGTGTGGAGATGGTTAATGAATCCAGTGTTTTTGCAGTTGCAAGCTTGTGCATTCACTGTGCAACGCTGACTGCAGGCTTTTGCAGTGGCAACAGCGCACCAAAGATATTAATTACACCGTCCCCTTTTTTTTCCACGAATGTTTGGCTATTGTAAGTTCGGACCTTTTTGTTTTATTTTCCCCTTCCCTTGATAATATTTAATCTTTCTCTTCCTTTTAGCAGGGAGAACTTTGCTGGGCGGGGGAGGGGGGGGTCCTCTATGGAAAGCTTGTTCTGTGTAATAAAGTTAGCAGTGGGGAGCTGGGGGGCTGCGACCTGTTCCAGTTTTAAGGGTAATGATGTGGTATTTTTGAAGAATATGGACGCGTTTATTTTTATGATTTTTATTTAAAAAAAAAAAAAAAAGCAACACAGCAGTTCACTTGTAAATCTCAATGCTACCAGGGCAATCGGCTGGGATCCACAACAGAGCTTGGCTATATTTTTAACAGCTGGCTGTGATTTTTAACCCCACTTTCTTACCACCCGGAGGATTCCTTTGATTTTATTTTTACGTGTGGGGCTGCCTTTTGTTGCGAGAGGGGAGGGGGGCACAGCGGCGGTGGGGGTTGGGGAGGGATGGGGGGGGGGGGTGGCGGATTTGTCTTGTTTGCCTTGGCTTTTTTCTTTTTTTTTTTTTCCTTTTTTTTTTTTTTTTTTCTCTTTCTGTTTTAATCTGTGTTTATTTTCGTGAAGCCTGTCTGTCTTGGGGGGCGGGGGGCGCTTGGCTGCCGCTGCTGTGCTGGGGGTGCCTGAGCCGGGGCTGGGGTCGCGGCCGGGGCCGGGGCCGGGGCCGGGGCCGTGCCGTGCCGTGCCGTGCCGGGCGGGGGGGCGATGCAGGTCTGCCGCAGCTGCCCGGCTCCGCATGCCTCTGGCTGTGTGTGCCCGTGCGTGTGCCGGGGGGGAGAAGCCCGGCATTGTCTCCGGCTGTCTGGCAGCGCCGCCGGGGCGATGCCCGCGAGCCTCCTGGATGCACATTTCCTCTCCTTCTCTCCTTGTTTTTGTCAGCGGTTCAGCGAGGAAGGATGCCGCCCACCCAACCCAACCCCGGCCAGTACGCCCTGACCAACGGGGACCCCCTGAACGGGCACTGCTATCTCTCGGGATACATCTCCCTGCTGCTGCGGGCCGAGCCCTACCCCACCTCCCGCTACGGCAGCCAGTGCATGCAGCCCAACAACATCATGGGCATCGAGAACATCTGCGAGCTGGCCGCCCGCCTGCTCTTCAGCGCCGTCGAGTGGGCCCGCAACATCCCGTTCTTCCCCGACCTGCAAATCACCGACCAGGTGGCCCTGCTGCGGCTCACCTGGAGCGAGCTCTTCGTGCTGAACGCGGCGCAGTGCTCCATGCCCCTACACGTGGCCCCGCTGCTGGCCGCCGCCGGCCTCCACGCCTCCCCGATGTCCGCCGACCGCGTCGTCGCCTTCATGGACCACATCCGCATCTTCCAGGAGCAGGTGGAGAAGCTCAAGGCGCTGCACGTCGACTCGGCCGAGTACAGCTGCCTCAAAGCCATCGTCCTCTTCACCTCAGGTGAGCGCCGGGACAAGAGGTTTGGGGCGCGCCGAGGTTTGGGGCGGGGGGCGGCGGGACGGGGGCGATGCGCGCGGGGGTCGCGGCGGGGAGCGCGGGGACACGGCCTCGGGACCCCGCCTCGCCCCCTCGCCACCCCCCGGCGGAGTCCCAAACGTCCCAAACACAGGCGGGCGTGCATCGGGCCGAGCGGAGACGGCGGGAGCGTGCGTGCGTGCGTGTTAACAATTTTTTCTGATGATAGATGGTTCAAATTAACCGGCAGGAAAGTGCATTAACATCGCCTTTGAAGTGCTCTGGTTGTAGCCTATAAGAATATAATACATCTTCTATTATTGTAACCTGCGAGAGAGAAATTTATAAACATCAAAGACGAACGATGCGGTGGAAATGTAGGCAGTGGAAGCGAGGCGAGATAAGAGGCCTCGCAACGTCATTTTTTAATTATTATTCTAATTATCGCCTCGATGGGGCTAATTGCCACTTTTTCTACTTGTTTGTTTTTCTTTTCTTTCCTTTTTCTTCTTCTTTTTTTTTTTTTTTCTTTCTACTCTCCCTTTCCACTGTCTCTTTTCTGTCCGGTTTGTTGTTGTTTGGTTCGAGCCCTTTTATTATTATTACTTTCCTTTTTGCTGTCTGTTGTATTATTGTTATCCTTTTATTATTTTTTTTTCCACCCTGGTCTTCTCACTTAGTGATAACTAAATAGTCCTAATAAATCTGACTTAAAACTAGGCCAAAGCAAAATTAAAAGCGTTCCTGAACAAAGATGGCAAATCGTTCAAAGGCCTTGTTTAACAGTAAGCATTTTATAATCCATCAATATTTGTTGCCTTTCATGCATGAAAAATAGTATTTACATTGTATTAAAATGACTCCTAAATTTGCACAATATTGTAATGTAGCAAATGTAGTATTAATATCGATTTGAACATCAGATAATTTATTTAGACAGGAGTATCTAATTTGTATGCAGGGTGGTCGGAGACATGTACTGTGACTGCCCCCTTTTACTTCCAGTGCAAATGCAGTCTCTCGGCGTTGGAGGGAATATTTCTTTGCAGAGGATAAAGTGCAGATCTTAAAACAAATGGAAGATTTACTGAATAGCCAGCTCGACATTTTAATGCATTTTATCTTAATAAGTCTTCCTGATGGAAACATGTTTTTCAAAAGTGACAAAGAGACCTGGCAGCATTTATCAGGCTGATTTAACTCCGGAGCCTGCCTGCAGACTTACGCACTCTCCATCCCCATTCATTTCAGGGTGTTCATCAATAAGTAGGGTCGATTGGGGAGAACCCTTCTGTGATTCCCCCACCCCCCACCCCCTCCCCCCAGACCCAACTTTGAGAAATTAGGAAAGCTCTGGCCCGTGCCTCAGTGCTTCCCGCCGCCAAAGGCGCTGGGAAGACGATTTCCCCAAATTAGGACATTTTTTGAGGGGGAAAGGGGGCTTTTTCGTATTTTTCTCTCTTCCCCTCTCTTTCTGTTCCCCCTCCCACCTCCTTCCTTTACCTTCCTCAGATGATCGACCTTGGCTAGAAAGGCAGTTGGAGGCTTTAGATGAGCCCCTCATTTACATATATTAAAAACAAATGTAATAATTAAATGTTTACGAGGGGGGAAGCCTGTTCCCACAATGGAGCGGGGCGTGAATGGGGTTTAGAAAGGGAACAATAATATTATTTTGGAGCAGGATCGCATGGGGCATCTCAGAAAATGGAAATACAGCTGTCAGGAGTAATCTACCCCTTACCCCCATCCGCACATTTCCACTTTTCACTAAACTTGTTTTGATTGCTTAGCCAGAGGGGAATTCATGGGAAGCGTTTCTCAAAGTCGTCCAACTTTTAAACAAACTTTGACTGATGGAAAAGACATTTTTAGGCATATTGTCCTAAGTCCTTTGCTAAGGACTTCGTATTTAAAGCTGGCATGGGTTTCTCCTGTTGTGGTTTTTACATTTGGGCTCCGGATAGTATATTTAATCCGTAAAATTCTGGACACCGTCCAACGACTGGGTCGTGACCCAAAACCTGCTCCCTTTCTTGACTCTCTCTCTCTTTCCTCCACCTTCTTCTTCTTTTCTCTCTATTTTTTTCTTTCTTTAGAGTTATTAATTCCTGCATCTACCTTTTCCTCGTCATAAATAAACGTTTCCAGGAAGGGACCGAGCTAAATAACATAAATCCAATAAATCTATTTGCAGCGCAATAAGAACTTTGATTTCTAGTTAGATGCCAGCTGATTACATCTATATTTTCTGAACACTAAACTCTTCTGAAGGCGTAACATGAAATACATTCCCACTACTACAAAGAAGAAGGCTGGAGTGTGCTGAACAGTAATGGTTATTTATTTACATAATTTCTTTTCCATAGACTGCGGGAAGAAATATAGAGCTTTCCCGTATTGACACACTGCCATATGAAAAAGTGAGGCACACAGAATTTTCACATTAGCCCACTTTCTGAGATGGGATAATAATTCACCTTCGGTAAACATGTATTGCATTATTTCTTCCATGGATTGCGCTTCTCTGGACTCAATAATCTAATCGAGCTGTGCATCCCTTAATTATTATTATTTTTAATCCCGTTCTAGAGGGAGAATTAAGCCTTCCCACCGCCACCTTTAAGGATCCGAAATAAAATCCAAATAAACGCATATGCCAGACTATTAAAAATAATTAAAGCTCAATAGATATTATCGGCACGAGAAAAATCAGACGTGCTTGGCGGCGTAATGCAAATCCCAAGGCGTATTTTTCTCCTTCTCCTGCCTGCCGCCCTCCTAGCCAGCAACTGCCCCATCTACAGCGTCCGGTGACCTGCAGTATAGGTGCACTTACCATAAATATCTGATAAATATTTTACTAACCTTAAGGGTATGACATATGGGGCATAAAGAAAAAGCCCTGCTAGGGTGTCAGTAAGACCCTTTCATATTGCATTGTTTGGAAGTTGAATAGAATCCCAATGCATAATGGGCAGATAATGCATGTAAAATAGCAAGATATATGTAAATATGGAGTGTGATTTGTGGCAATCAACATATGAACAGGCCTGTGTTTTTGATATATATTGCTAACAAGAACAGGCCCGAGCGTTTGATATATATATATGTTGCAACCTGGAGCTTTAGATGTTGCAAAATATCATTGCATTAAAGGTACAGTATGGGTTAGCAGAGCAGTCTGGCTCAGATAATTGTATATCTGAGGGATGCCAAGTCCGCAGTTCAGGTCAAAGGTTCCCCTCTTCAGAAGTTCTTGAATTATGGCTTGTTTTATTTGTATTTTTGCTCGAGGCCACAGTATTGTAGATGAAGGTGTTCAGAATTCTTTGTAAAGCCAGTTCTTGATATGAGAAGGCAAACTTCAAAAATCCAGTCGCTACAGATTTTTTTTTTTTTTTTGAATAATTTGTTGTGTCCTTCCAGGGTCATAATTCTACATTCACAATTTTATAATGTCCTTTTGGGGGGGCATTAACATGCATTAATTCATATACAGATCTATACATTAGCAAAGTCTGCCTTTGATCTCTGTAAAACCGCAGTGCCAGCTGACGGCCTCTCTCTGATCCTGACGTCTTCTTGTTGTTGTTGTTGTTTATTTAATTATTATTATTTTCTTTTGTATAATATCTATTATTAATCTGTGAAACAATGTAGATATTTGAGCCACGGAGGTTATCACGCCACTCTTCCCTGCCCTCAGTTCCCAGCCCAAGACCCCCAGCCAGCCATCACTCCTTGCACAATTACTCCTGCGGGCGCGGGGCTGCGCGTGTAACACGCCGATGGTGCGTGCACCTCTGCCCCTCTCCCTGCGCACCCGCGGAGGCCCCGGCCGCGCACCTCCCCGCCCGGCCGCATCCTGCGCGGTGCGTGGGGCGCGGTTCTGGACACCGCCGGCCCCGGCTTTTAGTGTGCGGGCCCTGCCGGGCGCGGAGCCGCCGGGACGCGGTGCGGAGCCGCTTCTCCGCGCCCTGGTGCGTAGCAGGCAGTCAGGGACCCCCCCTCGGCATCCCTCCAGACCCCATCCCCTGCCTCCCTGCGATGCGCAGCCATGTCAGCAAACTCGCTCTGTGTCTGCGCGCTCCGCAGTCCCTGCCTCTCTCTCTCTCTCTCTCTCTCTCTTTCCCTTTATTATTTTTTTATTATTTTTATTATTATTATTACAATTTCCTTTCCCGGCAGCCCCCCTTTCCCACCGCTGTTATTTACCGGGGGCCGCTCCCGGTTCCCAGGAGCGCGGTGATGCACACGGGGGGGGGGGGGGGGGGGGGTGATGATGATGATGATGATGATGGGGAGGGGAGGGGGCGAGGTCGCGGCGGTTCTTTTTTTTTTTTTTTTTTTTTTTTGGGGGGGGGGGGGATGGCACGGCTATCAGCGCATCCCCGCGGAAATACGCACCGGGGGGGGTGGGGATGAGCGAGGAGCGACCCCGGCGGACAGGTTATTGATAATCCGCGTTATTTATAGGAGGGGGATGGGAACTGGGGGAGCGTGTGTGTGAGAGGGGGGGGGTATCTCGGGGGGGTGCCCCCCCCCCTCTCCATGGGGGAGGAGGGGGGCGCCGGCGCGCAGCTTCCCGGTCCGCTTCGCCGCCACTAACCGCTTCTCCCTTCCTCCCCCTCCTCCTCCTCCTCCTCCTCTCCTTCCTCCCCCCCCCCCCCCCCCACACTCCCCCCCCCATCCGCCGCCCTTCCGCGGGCGCGGTGCGGCCGGCAGACGCCTGCGGGCTGTCGGATGCGGCGCACATCGAGAGCCTGCAGGAGAAGTCGCAGTGCGCGCTGGAGGAGTACGTGCGGAGCCAGTACCCCAACCAGCCCAGCCGCTTCGGCAAGCTGCTGCTGCGGCTGCCCTCGCTGCGCACCGTCTCCTCCTCCGTCATCGAGCAGCTCTTCTTCGTCCGCTTGGTAGGTAAAACCCCCATCGAGACCCTCATCAGGGATATGCTACTGTCGGGGAGCAGCTTCAACTGGCCTTACATGTCCATCCAGTGCTCCTAGAGCCCGGCCCGCACCCCCGGCAGAGACGCTGCGCGGCGGCGGAGGCGGGAGCGCTCGCACCGAGGGGCAGTCGGGGTGCGGGGGGGCCCCGGGAGGCGGACACTAAAACAAAAGAAAAGGCCCGAGTGGGATCAGAGGTGTGGCCGCGGTTGGGAGAAGGACGGACCTTGGCGTCCGTGGAGGTTGTGGTGCTTTGGTTGGTTTTCGGTTTGGTCGGTTTTGCTTTTCTTTTATTTTTTTTTTTTATTTTTTTTTTCCTTTTGGAGAGGAGGAAAAAAAAAAAAAAGATGATAATAATAATAAAAGACAAAAAAGCAAAAAAAAAATACAAAAAAATACAAAAAAATATGAGTATTGAGGGGATATTAATCAAACCTGAAGGGGATACTGGATCTTCCAGGATTTATTGTGGACTGTTGTTGATATATGCTGTACAGTAACAAACAAAACAAAATGCGTTGAAACTGAACTGAACCTTGTGTAGAATGAAAAACAAACAAACAAGCAAACAAACAAACAAAATTCCACGCGCAAACACTTACCACGAGCATTGTTACTCATTTTGTAAAATATTAGTCTTTATTTTCATTTTTTGTAAAACTTAAAACATCGTATGCGCATAAAGGAAAAACAAAAGAAACGAGAATTAGGGGAAAATAACATTTTCCAAATAATTATAAAAAAATTGTCCTGTGTCTATGTATCTATATCTGTTTTGTATTTTTTTCTGGTTCCAAACCAGGTTTCCTGTGATTCTATACTAATAATTTTTGATATAACCCTTTGCTTCTTATAATGAGTGCGATATATGTTGTCGAAGCTGTTCTTCAAGAATTAAAATTGAAGTGAGAATTTAAACAAAAATAAAAGAATTTAGCAAAAAAAAATCAACTTATCACCCCACAACCCATGAGTCTTGTTGCTTGAAACATGCCAACAGTTCACCAAAAAAAAAAAAAAAAAAAAGGAAAAGAAAAAAAAAAAAGTTTAACCTCCCTGGACTTTTTAACTCCTTTAGTGGTGTTAAAAGGGAGAACGTTAAAAAATAAAATAAAATAAAATACAAAGTTGTGAGGGGCCAGCCAAGCTGTGCAGACCACGTGATGCCCCCAATCTGGCTTGGCTGTGCTGCCGAGGCCTAGGTCCTGCGGGTCCTGGTACGGTGCCGCAGGTGGGCTCCCTATGCTGGGATGGGGGTGGTGGGCTTGCCACCTGTGCCCTGTGCCACACTGGCCTGCCTGCACTTGGAGGCCTTCTCCCACCAGCTGGAGTTCCTGCCGAGTTTACACCTTGCTGCCTCCCTCCAGAAACCATGGGCATGGATTGAAGTCACCCTACCCCACTGACACTGTGAGGAGGTGTGCGGGGCCAGTCATACCCTAGCCATGACCCCCGTTACCCTCTGTCCCAGGCATAGTGGTGTCTACCTGGCTCTTTCTGTTGCTTTTATTCCTTTTTTTTTTTTTTTTTTTTTCCCCTCTTCTTCTGTTCTACCCCAAGGCCTCATAGACCTATGAGCATGCTCTGGTGAGCATGCGCTGCGCTTGCTCTTGGCTGAAACATCGCCCTCGCTCTTTTGCTTCTCTCCAGTCACCGTGTGCTGAGGGTACTCCCAGCCCACTCGTACCAAAAACCAACTGGATTTTGGCTCCTTGGGTGGTGAGCCGCTGCTGTCCATGTTCATGCCTGTCACATGTGTGCCCCTCCACACAGGAACACAGGTGGGAGCACCCCATGCCAGGCTGGGTCCCAGGTCTGTGCCAAAAGCCCCGCTTCATTTTGGCTTGTGCTCTTTCTTTTTTCTTTTTTTTATTTCTTTTTTTTTTTTTTTTTCAAAGAAAATTAACAATCATTTCTGTAATGGAGCTCCTTTGAAGGTAAAGGCTTCACAATGCTTCTAGCTGGTGGTGCAGATCTCTGTAACAGCTTTCAGTGCATTAATGTTTTATAGGATCTGAGACGGAGCTGTAAGAACACATACTACCAAGGGAGCTCTTTCTTAACGTATTAATAAAGCCGGATCTTTAAAAATAACATCCCCCCCACACACAGACATCTCCCGTGCCCTCCAAACAAGCCCGGATGAGGTTGGCTTTTCAGTTTGTGGAATCATGGGCAATGTTTTTCTTTTAATTTGCTGTCCTCCATCCTCTCCTCTCTCTCTCTCTCTCCCCTCTCTCTCCTTTTCTTTTTTTTTTTTTTTTTTTTTGCATTAACAAGATCCTTCAATCCAACCCGCTTGGGGTTTTTAATATTCTAGGCGCAGCAGATCCGAGGCGAGAGCAGCTCTATACAGTAGGCACTTATAGCTGGATAATCAACATCGCGGGCAGAGGCTCCGTGGGGGCAGAGCCCGTCTCGGCAACGAGAGGCGGCCTGGATTCGCAGGTGCTGCGTGGGGGGCGCGGGTGGGTTCCAACCTGGGTGGAAACCGGGCACGGGGAGGCTCCTTCCCTTCCTCTCCCACATGGGCGACAGCCTCGTCCCTCGCCCCCCGCGGGCATGGGGCTCCGGCAGCCCCCCGGGGACAGGGACATCCCGCACCGGGAGGCGCTGGGAATGGACCCGGAGAAGCTTTTTGGTGTGGCGGACGGCCGGGGACCCGGCCGGGTCAGCACCGAAAGGCAGAGCAAACTAACTGGAACACGAACACACGCACGCACACGCAAAACACACGCACACGCAAAAAATAATAATAATAAATATACATATATACAAAACACACACACAAACAAATGGGGATATCGGAAGAGAAAGACAGGTCTCGGTTTCTTCCAATGAGATGTAAATATATTCATTACAGTGTTATCCCACTGATGAAAACAGATAAACTTTTTCGTAGGTCAGAAACGTATTTTTCAATTAATTTTCATATTTATGAATAATAATAACCCACCGATTGCCAAGAAACTTGCAGGTGTAGAGGAGGTGTACGAGATGCACTTATTTCCATGTATGTGCCTAGAAAGAAGTGTTTCAATCCCTTATTAAACTTTGCTTATAAGACGGTATTGTGTTCTGAAGTGTTAAATAACCCAGTCTGCGTTGTGTTGGTGGATGTTTTCCTTTGCCACGCTCCAGCCTCTCGGGCATTCATACGGCGGCTGAAAATACTGTATGATCGCGTCACCGAGCGCTGTGTTGCTGGAAAAAAAAAAAAAAAAGCAAAAAAAAAAAAAAAAAAGCAATGTGAATGTGGAGAGGGGCCGGGGTCCCTTCGCAAGTTTCTGCTGACTTGTTCGTAAGCTACAATATACTGCTTTGAAACCATCTCCAGCTACATTTCTCCTGCCTCGTTGTCGCGCAGGGCTGCCCGCCGCGGTCCTCGGCACCTACGCTGGCAGAGGGAGGTGGGGGGAGGAAAAAAGGGGGCAAATAGGGGCCGCAGTGGGGGTCCCAGCCCACCCCTCCCACCCCATCCCCGCTCTGCGGACCCGCTCCGGCCCCTGCCGCGGCGGAGAGCGCGACCTATACAAAGGGCCCTACCTTTTAGCTCCTCGCTAACTAGCTTGCCTCCTCCCACCGCCCAATTAGCCCCCCGCTATATATTCAATCGAATAAATATTTGGAAATACTTCTAAGTGGAGGGCCGAGCCCGGGCGGAGGCGAGGGGGCTCGGGGAGGGATGCCCGGGGCTCGGCTCCGCTCCGCTCTCCCCGGCGCTGCCTTGGGGCAGCTCCTCTGCCCCCAAAGCTGCCGCCCGACGGGGGGACGGGGGCGAGGTTGACCCTGCCCGGCCCCCCCCGGCCCGCCCGGGACTCCCCCGCTGCCTCCCCCCGCCCCCACCTGCGGGGCAGGGGGCGCCGCCCCCGCCTCTGAGCTCCACAAAGGGTCAGCGCCGCTGCCCCCCGAGCCCCTCCGCGACGAGATTTGGTTTTGGGGAGGGTCAAAGAGGGGCTGGGAGGGGGGGAGGGCTCTGCAGGCTGCGGGGCCGCGCAGGTGTGTGGGATGCGCCCAGGGTCGAGCTTGGAAGCGCCCCAGCCAGTGGCCCTGCCCGGGGTCATGCCAGGAGGCAGCACAAGAGCACCAGGGACGGAAGGGAAAAAAAAAAGTAAATTCCACCTTGCCTCCTGCGTGGGGAGGCTGGATGGATGGCTAGGCGGGGAGAGGAGCGTGGGCTGGCGGGTGGAAAGGGCTCTTCGGCTTTTCGCTTTTCTTTTCCTTTTCCTGCTCTTTTTATTATTTATTTATTTATTTCCTTTCCTTCCGATCTACCTGCCATACACGAACGTCATGCGTCCCCTTTGCAACAAAAGCCGAGCACTCGGCCGCCTTTGAAGCAGATTTTGAGCGGCCCGGCGCGGGTAGGAGGAGGGGGGGGGGGGGGGGGGTGTTGAACCGGCCCCGAGGCGCTGCGGGCGAGGCGGGGACGGACACACGGACGGCGGACGGACCGACGGACGGAGGCCAGGGCTCGCCCCGGCCCTTCCACCGGCAGCGGCCAGGCACGCAGCCATTCACAGGCGATGTTCCCTCATGTGCGTGCACGGCTATTACGGACACTGTTGACATGCTTCCTCCGGTTTCATGGAGCATTTTGACTATTCAAAGGGTTGGTTCTCGAGTCACGGAACAACAGGTTTGGGGTGGGTGAGGTTTGGGGTCGGATTTTGTTTTGTGGGGTTTGGGTTTTGTTTTACGGTGGGTTTTCCTTCCTTTCTCTCTCTCTCTCTCTCTCTCTCTTTTTTTTTTTTTTTTTCTTGTTTTTCCCCAGACCCTGGTCCACCCTGTGCTTCAATGGAACAGACAGAAGTGGGTCTCCACCACTCTTGCCCACTTTTCACCCAGTCCCTTTCCATCCTGGGGCCAATTCCAGAAATGGCATGATCTCCACCAAACGTGTCTATATATTTGTTTTAAAAGGCTCCCTTTATAATTGGCTTCACTGTCATTGACATTGACACGAGATTTTTTTTTTTCCTATACTTCCCCACCCCCAGCTTTTTCAATCCCCAGTGGGTCAGAGCGGCTGAGGATGACTATTCTGCAGCGATGCCGGAGCACAGCGAGAATTACAAAAAAGTAAATGTCAAAAGCCACAACTCACGGCGGCCGCGGGCAGTCCCCTCGCCCAAGAGAGGCTGGCCCGGACACCTTGCAGACCTGCCGGCTTTCCCAGGGCCGGTGACGTGGGGGATCCCTCCTGGCAGAAGGAGTTTTAGAGGAAGAGGAGAGAGGGGGGAGGAAGGGAGGGAGAGAAGGAGGGGGCAGAGAAAGAAAAATAAAGGGTAAAAAGAAAGAAAGAAAAAAAAAAAAGATTCGGAAGGGAGGAGGTGAGGAAGGAGAGAGATCTGAGAGCACAAGTGGAAACTAATAAAACTCTTGTTAAAGTGCTTGCTCAGGATCCATGGCGTCACCAGGTCTTTTACTTAGGAAGCCAAAGAGTTTTATTCCTAAATGAGTTAAAGAGCCATTTACCTCTGTCGTGTTCTATTCATCAAGCCACAAGTCGAGAGTCCCTAACATGAAACTATTTGTTTGCTTACACAACCAGCTGGGTGCAATTTCACGTCTGAGATATCTATCTGAAAGCGCCTCTCATTTATTATCCTTACTTGTCAGCGAATCCATTTTCCAACTTTCTCCCCACAACCCCCACCCCCCACCCCTTCGTCACTCATTGAAGACTCCGGGCTTAAATGCTCCCTTAAATATTTCAGCACCTACCCCTGCTCCCCTCCTACCACATCCGGCTCAAACACCGGTGGAAAACCCTAAAACTGCGAGGACCAGGACGGCGAGAGCTGGCTCCCTCGCTACAGCTCCTGCTCCTCCCTACCCTCTTCTCCTTTTCCCCTGAGGCCTGAGGACGGACGGCTTCCCCCCATACTCATCCCCATCCCCATCCCCATCCCCGTCCCCATCCCCATCCCCATCCCCATCCCCGTCCCCATCCCCATCCCCATCCCCATCCCCATCCCCATCCCCATCCCCATCCCCGTCCCCGTCCCCGTCCCCATCCCCATCCCCATCCCCATCCCCATCTCCATCCCATCCCATCCCATCCCAACGCCATCCCGATCCCCATCGTAATCCCACCCCATGCCCATCCGCTTTCTTATTTTTTTAAGCACTCCTGAGGCTGGGGCTTGTCCCACTGGAGATTTTCCCACGGGTGCAAGTTGCAGCCACCTGGGAAGGGAAAGGGAAGGGAAGGGAAGGGAAGGGAAGGGAAGGGAAGGGAAGGGAAGGGAAGGGAAGGGAAGGGAAGGGAAGGGAAGGGAAGGGAAGGGAAGGGAAGGGAAGGGAAGGGAAGGGAAGGGAAGGGAAGGGAAGGGAAGGGAAGGGAAGGGAAGGGAAGGGAAGGGAAGGGAAGGGAAGGGAAGGGAAGGGAAGGGAAGGGAAGGGAAGGGAAGGGAAGGGAAGGGAAGGGAAGGGAAGGGAAGGGAAGGGAAGGGAAGGGAAGGGAAGGGAAGGGAAGGGAAGGGAGCACTGGTTGGCCGAGGGGGCATATTGGGACCGAGGGTGAGGAGGCGAGGAGGGATGTCAGGGTTTTTTTTTCCGCCCTTCATGGTTTCCACCAGAAATACAAAGCCACTACGTGAAAACGGGCCCGATCGGGTTTTAAACGTGATTGCGAAGAAGGAAAACAATTAACAAAAGGGACAGTGGGAAATAGTATCTCCCCTCCCTTCGCTTACCCCCAATTTTGAAAAATCAGGATAATGTGAGTAGTGTTTCAAAGCAGGACGGTCTGGCTGACAAGAGACTCACTGTTGGTAATCTCAATGATGGCTGTATAATAGTGTATATACATCTCCTTGTCTGCGCAGCCCTCCGTCAAGCTTAAAGCAATGGATCAAATCCAAAACTACAGGGTATAAAATATCCCCAGTTGTTAAAAAAAAAAAAAAAAAAAAAAAAAAAAAAAAAAAAAGGAAAAGAAAAAAAGAAAATAAAATAAAAGAAAAAAAAAAAAAAAAAGGAAGGAAGAAAGGATGGGAAAGGGCGGGGGGAGGCTCCTTGAAGGAGAAGCGGGCTGCGAGCTGTCCTATTGTGTTGGCTGAGGAAGACGTCCGCTGCCTGCGAGGCCGAAGGCCGGCCCTAAAACCACCGCCCGGCCAACACACCGCGGCCTCGGGGGTCGCGCTCGCTCCCCGCGGGGTTGGCGACGCGCACCGGGGGCCGAGCCCCACGCTGACACCCCCGCGGGAGCGCGCCCGGCCGCGTGTCCGCGCCCCGTGTGTCCGTGGGGCGGGCGGCGGGGACAGAGCGGGCACACGAGGGGACAGAGGGGACACGGGAGGAAGACACAGGGGGCACAGGGCGGGACAGAGGGGACACAAGGGGGGACAGGGAGGACAGCGGCCTCCGCCGCCCTTTGTCTTCCAGCCTCCGACGCCCTGCCCACGACCCCGCCGCCGACCCCACGGACCCCGCGTGTCCGTGTCACCCCTCGTCCCCTCGTCCCGGGAGCCTGGGGGCCTGGCCCCGCTCACAGCATCGCCTCCTCCCCACCTGCTTATTTGCAGGGGGCAACAAGAGACCCCCTTATATATATATATGTGTGTGTGTGTATATATATATACATATATTTATTTTTTTTCCCGTGTTTTGCTTCGCTTTTCCCCAGCCGTTGTTTGCGCTGCGGGGTCGGGTCCACCGGTGACTTCATTACACAGACACACGAGCCTCCGCGTTTGCTCTCCTTTTGTCTTTTTTTCCTCCTCCGGGTTATTTTGGGGGGAGTCAGGTAGCTTTTGAAGAGCTGAACCTGCTCTGCACAAAGAGCCAGTAAAGAAGGAGTTGGGACTTAGATCCAAAGGCCAGAAAGCGCTTTAAACTCCCAGATTTGAGCCAAACTGCCTTTCTGAGCGGCGTTTCTGAGGCTGGAGAGCCACACAAACTTCCAGCAAAGTAGCTGCGGCTCCCTGAAGTGATAAATAAAACTAGTCAGGTACTTTTTCTTCCAGAGAGCCATACAAATTGGTCCATGTTGACAGATGTTTGTCACTTAGTAACTTCTTTCCAAGTTTTTTTTTTTTTTTTCCTCCCTCTCCCCTCCTCTAAGCCTTCTTCCGAGCTTGCTTTGTTGTTTTAAAATATGCATGTCTCTCAGGAATGCAAGTCACGAGTCCAAACTTCGTGTCCAACCTCCCACAAGAAATGATCCTTTTATAGGGAACCCGATATGTCTCAATCTGCACTTCACTCAAAGCCGCTGGATATAGGGCACTGGTCCCTGCTCAAAAATAACTCCGCTGAAACGCCTTTCCACCTAAAAAATCCCCGCGAATGACTCCCAGGGAAGAAATATAGCTCCCATAATTAAGGAAGCCAGCGGTCAGAGGGGAATGCAGTCCGGAGGAAAAAAAAAAAAAAAAAAAAAAAAAAAAAGAGAGAGAGAAAGAAAAAGAAAAAGAAAGAAAAAGGGCAGAGAGGGAGAGTTTTTATTCCTGTGCCCGCTGCACTGGGCCGTCATTAGCAGCAGGTTTATCAGGACGAGCCTCTGAGGCAGCTCCGGGTGCATGGGGAGAAGGCGTCAGCTCATGACGAGCAGAGAAGAGGAGAGATTAAGGAGCAGAGCCCAACTCCGAGAAAAGAGTAAGTGACCCTCAGTACAATGCAGGAGCCAGGGGACTGCCGGGCTTTGAATTGGCAGCCAAAGTTTGCTCGCAGGCGCGAACAATGGCGTGGGGGCAGGAGAAGGCGTGGGACGGGGCAGGGGGGGCCGGGGGCTGCGGGAACGGGGATGGGACGGGGATGGGATGGGGATGGGGATGGGGTTGGGATGGGGATGGGGTAGGGGTGGGATGGGGGCAGCGGGGCGCGGCCTGGCCGTGCGGTGCCGCTCCATCACCCGGTCCCTTATTTACGTGGGAAAAAGTAAAAAAGAAAAAAAAGAAAAAAAAAAAAAAAGTAATACATAAATAAATAAATAAATAAGAAAAAAAAAATGGAGGGGGAAGGAAGGAGGGAGGGAGGGAGCGAGAGAAACTTCCCAAGTGATGAGAAACAGATGAGTTCCTGCCTGGGTCACGTCTGCTGCGGGCCCTGATGCGAAGTGACGTCATCAGTTACATACCCTCCGTCGTCAGAGCGAGCGGGACGGGGAGAGGGGAGAGGGAGAGGGGAGAGGGGAGAAGAGCCTTCCCTCCTCCCCCGCCCCCCGTCGGGACAGGCTGCCCTTAGGACCACGCCGAACAATGCCCGAGTTGCCCCTGGCTGCAGACACCTTTCCCTGCGCGCCCGCACAGCCCAGCATATGGGAAGCTCGCAGGCCCGGCGCTCAGCGGAGCCGATAATGCATTATTTTTTTCGGCAATATTTACAGCGCCGCTTTTAATACGCACCAGATGGCTCGCGACGAGGCTACCAGCAGCCAGCGAGCTCCTCGGTTTTACTCGGCAGCGTTTTGTTACAATTACGCTCCATGCTGGGACCAATTTTACCGGTGACCTATTTTTCATATTTGTAGCTTTTTTTTTTTTTTTTTTTTTTTTTTTTAATATTAAAAAACCTCCTAAGGCAGGGCAGGGCTGAGGCAGGCGAGGAGCAGCCGCTGCTGCCCCCGGATCGCAGGCGGCTCCCCTCGTCCCGGGTAATGACACGCCGCCGCGCGTGTGCCTACGTCTGTGCGCAGATAAATAATAGATACGCATATTTATCCCTCGTTTTTGATCAATAAAGCCCCTGTTTGTTAAACCTTAGCTCAGCGCGCTCGCCCTCCCGAGTGCGGAGCATCGCAGGCGGCTGACGGCGGTGGCAGCGCACCGCGCCGGGCTGGGCTGCGCTCACCGAGCCGAGCCCCCCGCAAAACTCCCCACAAAAACGGGGCGTTCCGCTGCCGAGAGGAGAAACCCAGCCCCTCGAAGTCCCCGGGAGTCCCTAACCACTGACAGCAGGAAGCTGCGGGTGATGCATTCCTGCGAGCTACACGCCGCGCTGCCCAGGGCAAGGCGAGCAGCCCTCGCCTAGAAAAAGCATCCCCGGGCTCCTCAGCCCGGTGCGCACCGAGCCGCAGCGGTTTTCTCCTCGAGTTTCTCCCCCTCCCCATTCTCTGTACAGCACAGCGCCTGTTTTCGGCGTAAACGGCCAATTTACTCCTTCGCAGGTGTGCTCTCCCTTACACAAACGCTTTCCCCACTTTTATGGGAACTGTTTTTTTTTTTTTTTTTTTTTTCCTCTCCTGCTAAAATCACAGATGTTTATTTTATTGATATAACCTATACCTCGGTTATGCCGGGAATAATATGCCTCAACTAACAGTCATTTAGCAAATAATAGAGGCGCTCTGGATGCTTTCCAATGTTACACATGTACTTGGTCATAAAATGATATGTGAAAAAATTAACATCTGCTTTCCTAAAATAAAGTGTTCCAAGTAGCTTTTTATGAATGCTTCCCTCATTTTAAAAAGAAATATGTAGAGATAAACTGGCATCCATATGTATAGCATATTTATAATGGTTTTAGGATTTGAAGGTAGCTATTCATTGCATAAGCCATTTAGAACTGACGTTTTAAAAGCTACTTAACCTCAGACATCCTTGAATCTTAAAGAAGGATTCCCAAAGATATTATTTAAAGAGGAATTTGCTGTAATTTAATTGCATATCAAGGCGGAACCGTGCGCGGGCACGGCCCCGGATGCTGCGCTCGACGCCGCTCCAGCGCCCGGGATTTTCTTTACCTGCGCCCCCCGCGCCCCCCCGGGACCCCCCCTTGTTTGGGGAGGGGGCAGCGGCGGCGACCCTCCGCTGGGCGAGACGAGGCCTCTCTGCAGGTGGTCCGGGGGCACCCCAAGCGACCCCCGGCTCCCCATGTCCCGCCCCCCCCCCCCCGAAAAAAAAAAAAAAAAAGAAAAAAGAAAAACATGGGAAAAAAGTGGCTTTTAAATGCTCCCATGGCTTTTCGAAGGGGGTAACCCCCAGCCGGGGCGCTCAGGGTGGGGGAGCACCATTGGGGCGTGGCTGAACCTCGGGACCGGGCAGGGTGAGCTAGTGGGGAGACAGGGGGTGAATACCCCCCCCAAAAAAAAAAAGAAAACAACCTTTTGCTGCCCCCAGACCCAGTTTGGCCGCTGGCTGGGGGTGCCCAAGCAGCACCCCAGCGCCTGGGGCCTACCCTGCCCTGCCTGCTGTGGCCTTGCAAGCCAGGGCCAGAAAAGGTGGGGGGGTCACAACCCCCCCTCGGGTCCCTCTGACCCCCCCCGGGTCCCTCTGTGCCCGGCCTGCCCCTTGGGGCGTGGGGCAGGTGGGGGGAACGGCCCCGCTCTGAGTGACAGGGAGCTCCATATCTTTTTTCTTTCTTTCTTTTTCTCTCTCTTGTTTTTTTTTTTTTTTCTTTTCTTTTCTTTTTCCCCAAAAGGCTGGCCAGAGAACCGCTGCTCATACGGACATGAGGATTTCCAGCGCTCCGCTGAGCCCCCCTTTTATTTGCTTTGGTGGGGTGGTTTGTTTTCTCTGCCACCAAGGCTGGTCAAGGGAAAAGCGGGCTTGGGGGTTAGCAGGGAAAAGTCGTGTACAATTTCTGGGAAAGAAAAAAAAAATAAACAAAAGTCCCACACAAGTCTGACTGGGTTGGTAAAATCATTAAAATATGTTAAGTGACATGAAGTTTGGATTTATGTGGACACACCGGACAGAAAGTGGACAGAGCCAGCGGGGAGAGTCACGCTTTAAGACAGGGGGTCTTTATTTAAAGATGGTGTATTTATGGGGAAAGAAAGGGAATATCTTACAAAGCTCTGGCTATACCCCCGATAACAAAACCTGTCACATCTTTACTTCTTGCTAGAAAAGAGCGAGTGTCCTCATTTGAACATCTCTAAAGTGATTATTAGATTCCTCTCCGAGAAATCGGTTTGTGAGACTGAGCCCGGAACACACAGACAAAAAAAAAAAAAAAAAAAAAAAAAAAAAAAAAAAGGTGTGGGGAGAGAGAGGAGAGAGAGAGAGAAGGAAAGAGAGATTTGTTCACATTGTGTCCATCTCCTATTTTACCTTCTCAAATACCACTGGAGTATCCCTCTATCCACTGTCCTACCTAAGGACCTTTCGTTAGTATAAACAAGCCCTGATTTAAAATAAAATATTTGCACTAAGGTAGAAAAAGGGGAAACAATAAGAAATCCAGTAGTTGTTGAAGTAGTAGTTATAGTCGTAGTACTAACAGTAGCAGTAGTGGTAGTAGTAGTTGTTGTTGTTGTTATTGTTGTTGTTATTATTACTACATCCCACCCCCTCAAATAAGATCTGAGAACTTTTTTTTTTCCCCCGAGAGTGTGAAATGAAGGACACAAAGACAGTGGTATATCAGTGAAAAGAAGAAAGTGGCCTTTTAATGAGAACTAAAGAAAACTAAAACGTAGATGAAGTGTACCGTAAAAGCTGCTTCAAAGTACAGTAATTCCCCCGAGTTCAGCCATCACGTAGATTTGGTAATTGGGAGTTTACTGCGCAGAGGTAAGGCAGCGTGGTGTGGATAACCCCGCATTTTTTCCCTTCAACAATTACAGATAGGTTTCACAGGCTGTCTTTGCGGAGAGCCATGAGGCATTAGGGACCCTTCGCTGCTGCAAATGAAGGAAGAGCCAGTCAACACCACGGAGAGGCAAAACAAAACAAAACAAAAAACCCAACCACCTACCTGCGTGCGCCAAGTTTAAATGATTTCCCCCTCTCCTAATCGTGGTCCTGGCTGCAGATGGACTCTAACAGGGGCGATAACATCACCAACTAGCTGCTGCTACCTTTACTGGCGTTTGCTTCTATGCCCGGCTTTCACTTGGTGTTTATTTTCCGACCTGAGCTTTTGCTGTATCACAAAAAGGCTCCACAAGTAACAGAGCAATAAATCCTACCAAAAATAAGACAGATTTCCTCATCGATGTGTAATAAAGTTAAAGGACATTGTTTTGTCAGACAAGCGCTAAGTAGAAAATAAATCTTTGGGTCTGGGGAAACAAAACGGAGTGCTGTTGGCATGTGTGTAAATTTACTTTTAAAAGCAATAAATCAATGTTAAATTAAACAGCTGGGTTCCCTATCTCGGAGAACCTTCCACATCGGAGGAAACCTCACTGGTGGAGCCCGAGATTTAATAACGGCGCCCCCCGAGCCCAGCCCCGACCCTGGCGCAGCCTCCGGCCCCTGCCCCGGCCGCGCCGCCGCTTCGGGACCCGCCGGGGGCCGGGGGCAGCCCCGGGGGGGCGCACGGAGACCCCCCCCTCCGCCCCGATCCGCGGGGTGCCCGGCACAGCCGCCCCCGCTGCCCTGCGCCGGGGTTAAGCAGCGTAACCTGCCCGAACAGCTCAATACTGTTATTATCTCGGTGCTAATTTCATCATTTCTGCATCACGGGGCAGATGCCGGGCGCTGCCCCAGCGGGAAGTGGGGCTCCGGAAGGACGGCTCCCCATCGCAGGGTGCCACGGAGAAGAAATGGGGTGCACCTGCTCGACACGGCACCTCGGGCGTCGTGGTCCCACCGCATCTCGATCTGCGTCCCCACATGCTGACAGGGATGGAGAGAGGGGAAGAAATGGGGGGCTGGGGAGATAAAAATTGAAAAATAAAGAGAGGGAGAAAGGAAAGGGGAAAGAGAGAGAAGGGAAAGAGATAGGAAGAAGGGAAAGAAGGGAAAGAAAAAGAAAAGAAAGAAAAAGAAAAGAAAGTAAAGAAAAAAAAAAAGGGAAAAAAAGGGTAAAGACGGGAAAGAAAAGAAAAAGAAAAGAAAGAAGGAAAGAAAAGGAAAAGAAAGAAAGAAGGAAAGAAAGAAGGAAAGAGAGAAAAAGAAAAGAAAAGAAAGAGAAAGAGAGAAAGAGAGAAAGAGAGAAAGAAAGAGAAAGAGAGAAAGAAAGAGAGAGAGAGAAAGAAAGGAAGAAAGAAAGAAGGAAAGAGAGAAAGAGAGAAAGAAAGAAGGAAGGAAAGAAAGAAGGAAGGAAATAGAGAGAGAAAGAGAGAAAGAGAGAAAGAGAGAGAGAGAGAGAGAGAGAGAAAGAAAGAAAGAAAGAAAGAAAGAAAGAAAGAAAGAAAGAAAGAAAGAAAGAAAGAAAGAAGCAAAGAAGGAAAGAAAGAAAAAAGGAAGGAAAGAAAGAAAGAAGCCAAAGAAGGAAAGAAGGAAGGAAAGACACGAAGAGCGAAAGAGAGAAAGAAAAAAATAAAGGAGGGAAGAAAGAAGCCAAAGAGACTTGCAGTAACATTTTTGCACTCTGATGTAGACAAAACACGAATCAATAAGTTATTAAAAACCCCAAACAACAAAAGCATTATTGCAGAGCAGAAAGCAGCATGGCTTTCTGTTAGGGAATGTCTGTATCTGATTGCAAATGTTGAAGTCACCAAGTAAAATTTTTAAAGGACGTGACAATAAAGATATTTGGACACACAGCCGTTCACCGGTGTCAGTCGTTTCCTTCCAAGCACAGGGACAGGGCTCGGACGAGGGACTTGCGGTGGCTCCGCAGCAGTGGGAGCGCTTCAGATGCCCTTGCAGACCCACTCTGGTGTCTACACACCACGGGCGTACTGGGTTATTTTTGCCGAAACAGTGCAAACACGAGGTAGAAGCATTTATTTATTAATTTAACTATCTACCCACTTAATTATTTATTTTCCCCTGGAGCCCTGCAAGTTCCAGAAAAGAAAGGTGACCCTTCACGGGACGGGAGCGGGAGCGGAGATTTAATGTTCGCTTTGCCTTTGTTTTGCTCTCTTTGGAAGGCGGATCTAAACACACGGCAAACTTTGATTGCTTGTTTGTTTGTTTGCAGATAAGGGCATTTTCGGCTTCCAAGTTTCACTCGCGGCACCGCTGCGGCTGTCACGCAGCACTCAGCGCACCCCGTTGTGCCCCCCTTGTCAAACCACCTTGGCTCTCCGGGCGCACCCAGGTCCCTGCTGGGAACGCGCCATTGCTGCGGCTGGCAGGGCCGGGAATTTCGGATATTTCCCCTCCAGGGCAGCTCTCTGGGACGGCGAGCCCCGAGGGCTGATGACTGCCAGCCAGGTGCGCGCCGCCCGCCCCCCCCTCTCCCCCCTGCACGCCGACACGCGTGTGGCGCAGCGCGTTCGCGCGGAATTAATTAGCGAAGACGGAGAAATAGATTATCCTAATAACCCCCCGGACAAATGAAGGACAAAGACCGGAGGGGTCCCCCCGGGTGCCGAGCGGAGCCGCCTCCGCGCCCCCCTCTCCGCTGCGGCGGGACGGGGAATGGGGGGGGGGAGAAATGGGGGGCGAGGGGAGCGCGGCCCCTCCGCGCCTCTCCGCGGCTCTCCGCGTCGTCGCCGCCCCGTGGCCGGTTCCCGTGGCCGGGGCTAGGTGGCGCTCCGCCTCGCGGCACCGCCGCGCCGCCCGCCTGCACCCGCGGGGGGCTCCGCGCCCGCGCTGCCGGCCGCGCAAAACCCGCGCAGCCCTCGGAGGGGGGGCGCGGAGCTGGGCGAGCCCGGGAGGGGTGGCCCGCAGCCCGGCACAGCTCGAGGGGAGGTGGGAAAGGGGCGCGGGGGGAGCCCCCCCGGTGCCCACGCGTGTCCGCGGGCGCGCAGCGGTGTAGGTGGCGCCGCGGGTGTGGGCTGGGTGGGAGCGCAGAGGCGCTCCGTGCCGCGCTGCCACGAAGGCAGCAGGACAGTTGCGATGGGTTTCAAGGGTCGGGAAATCAAACACGGGCCTCTGGTCCCCGCAGGGCTGCGCGTGGTGTGGGCGTTTTTGAGGATTTCTCCCCAAGGCGAGAGCCAGCACCCGCGGTGGGGATGGACAACTCTGAGCTCTAGGCAGCGAGGGCATCCTTCCCAAATTCACCCGCAGCATTGCTAGGGCTTCTTCCCAATTCCTGCATCTAAAGAGTAAACGGCGTTTTGGGGCAGAAAAAACCCTCTCTTTGCGGGACAAACCGCTAAAAAAAGTTCCTGGGGGAGATCAAGCCGACAAAGAGCGGGCAATGTCTTACAGCCCATCGGGCTGCGGCGTTATCACCACCAACGCTGCTGCTGTTGCTGCCACTAATTGAACAGGGAGGTTTCCATCATTTGCATCAATCCTGCGGCACCTTAAGGAAAGTGGCCTATGAGATGGGGAAAAGTAATAGTAAACAGTGATTCACCGAGCGCTGTCTTGCGGAGCGCTCCCGCAGGCGAGGGAGATGCTGGGCTGCTCATTTCGGCTCATCTCGGGAGCGTGGCGGCTCCTTCCTCGGCGGGAGGGATCCGGAGGAGTTTGAGTGGCCTGATTGGTAAACTTTATTAGGGATTTCGGATCGGATTATTCGGATTTGGTGCCGTGGGATCTTTGTGGAGTCTCTCTCTCCCTCAATAGGTGTTAGGCTGTAACTAGGAGGCGCTGAAAACCTAAGGCGGAAAATTTACAACTTGATCAGCTCCAAACCACACACACCAAAAAAAATCTGCTACTGTTGCAAACATATGTTACGGATTAAGTTAAGCAAATGGCTCTAGTTTTGCAAGGTTGAAAGCTGATAATGAAAACTTATATGCTAAAGAGTTTGGCTTTTGTTCTAACTCTAGTTCCTTAAACGCCAGCAAATCCCATTTACCTTTCTGAAAAAAAAAATAAATAAAATAGGAATAAAAACAATGCCCTCCATCTAGCTGGAATGGGAGCCCTGGCACTTGCCCCTCCGGCGGAGCTGAGCCTGCCCCGAGCTCTGCATTTATCTCCAGGTATTCGTTTCAGGCAGCGGGCACGGCGGGGCAGGCAGCACCTGGGGTCGCACAGCCCTCCCCGGCCCCCCCCGAACCCCTCTCCCGAAGGATCCCCGGCACCCAGGGGTCCGAATCTGATTTTCCTGCCCCCTCTCCCCTCCGCACGGCGGACCCCGCACTCTCGTCCCCGCCAAGCCCGCGATGAGGAAGACTGCGGCGGGGAGAGCGCTTTGGGGAGGAAGGTTGCACCTGAAGGTGACCCCAGCCCGCCCGCAGTTCGCCCCCTTGGCTGCCCCCCATCTCCCCTGCCTTGGCCGCTGCGGTGGGAGAGGGGGGCCCCCCTCTCGCACACATCACCTGTCGCGATACGGCTACAGGGACAAAACCGGGTCCGCTGCACTCCCGGAGGTGAGGGCTGGTGCCCCCTTTATTGCTCTGTTACTTGTGGAGCCCGAGGAAAGGGGCTGAAGGCCCGAGTGGGGGGTGTCTCTGTGGGCACCGAGCTGGGGAGGGGTCTCCCTGCTGCGTGCGGGGCCAGGAACGCGCGGCCGCTTCGCTGCCCGTCGGCTGGCAGCGGGGATGCGACACTGATAAATGGCCGGGAAGAGGAGAAGCCACCCCAAAAGACATCGGGGGGTCACAGGAGGAGGGGGCGAGAAAAGCGCCAAGGGGGTCCCGACACTCCTCCTCGGGCTGGGGGAGATTTGTTTATTCCTTTCGAAGAGAAACGGAGGGGGGGGGGGAAATGTCTCCAGAAAGACAAATAAAATACATTTTGCTCTATTCGTAGGGGAAAGTTTCCACGCTCCCCAAAGCCCTCACGGATCAAAATGCGTGTGAACGACCCTGTCTGTCCCGCGCGGGGAGTGGGGACAGCGCGGGGGGACGCGGGCTAAGGGGCAGGAGGGGAAGGGAGGCAGAGAATTAGGGACCTAAAAAAAAAAAAAAAAGAAACAAACAAACAAAAAAAAGCAAATCCTAAAACAACAGGGAATAAAAACAAACACCATGAAACGCAACAAAGTCTGGACACTCGGAGGCCAAATCCAAAAAGTTGGGGCGGATCCGAACGAAACTCCAGCGCCTGCGTTTGCTTTTAAAGAGCTCGGAGAGCACAGGGCTCGGTGGAGAACTGGGGGTGAATTTTCCCGACCATTGTGAAGGCGCAGTGGGGTTCCAACTTTGTTTCCGTCTTCCCTTAATACATATACTTATACGTGTACATTTATTTATAAAGAAAGAGCGGAGAAGAATAAAGAAAGACGAAAAAAAGAAAGAAAAATAAATTAAAAGGGCAAATAGAAAATAAAACAAAAACATTCCAGACGAATATTCAGCGCCGCAAGACATTTAAGCCTTCGGTTTCGTGCGCGTGTGGCAAAGCCTTTGATGCAGGCATCTCCCTCTGCGCCGAAGTCGTTGGGCGAAGCCCCCTGCTCTGGGGGGTCCGGGAGGAGGTGGGCTCAGAGAAATCGCCCCGGCCCCCCCCGATGCCCCCCAGGAGCTGCGGCGGGTCCCGTCCCGGGGGCATCCCGCACCCCTCGGCGGAGCGCTGAGTCCCTGGGGGCTTGAGGCGAGGGGAGGCTTACACAGGGGGAGGGGGCGACTCCGAGACCCCCCGGGAGGTCCCCAAACGACGTCCAACGCGGCGGCCCCCCCGGGCAGCCACGGCGGCGGGCTGCCGGGTGGGGGCACGGAACAAACGGATTCGCGACCCCCGGCACAGCCAGCAGGACCCGGGGCCGGGGGTGTCCCGGGAGGGGCTCCCCGAGGACCGGGCTCCCCCCTGGGGTCTGACCCCGCAGCCGGTTGCGGATCCCGGTGGGGCGGGAGGAGGAGAAACGCCCGGTGCCCCCTGGTTCTGGGGGCTACACGCCGGGACCCCCCCGGCGGAGCCGCTCGGGGCCGGGGCTGGCACCGAGCATCAGGACCGGGCTGACCCCCCCCGCCCCTCTGCCGCAGCCCCGGGAGGAGTCGAGGGGGAGTGTAACAGGCAATCAACTTTTTTTCTTTTTCCTTTTTTCCCTCCCTTTCCTCCCCCACCCCCCCTTTTTTTTTTTTTTTCATTCTCCCGCCCGGGAGCAGCCGACCACCGGGAGTTTTGCCCGAAGTGGCTGCAGATCAGCCACCGACCCCCGCCTCCCCTCCCCCTCCCTCCGAGGGGGCCCTGATACAGCGGGTGGGGGGCGCCGGGGACACGGCGGACGGGGCGGGGGTGTCCCACGCCTCCCCTTTTCCCCTTGTCGTCGACCTCCCCCTCGGGGTCCGTTCCCCAAGGGGAGGAAATCCAGGGGACAGCCGGCGACCCCTTCCCCACTCCCCCATCCGCCACCGGGGCGGCGACCCCATCGGAGCGGCGGCGACCCCAGACCCCAGACCCCAGACCCCGGACCCCAGACCCCGCGCCCCGGCTTCGGCGGCGGCGGCGGCCCCGGCGCTGTCCGTGGTGCTGGGCCCGCCCCGAGCGCCGCCAAGCCCGGCCCTCGCCGCCCGCCTCGGAGCCAGAGGGGAGCCCTCAACCCGTCCCATCCCATCCCATCCCATCCCATCCCATCCCATCCCATCCCATCCCATCCCATCCCATCCCATCCCATCCCATCCCATCCCATCCCATCCCATCCCATCCCATCCCATCCCATCCCATCCCATCCCATCCCATCTCACTCCTCCCATCGCACCCCATCTCAATCCCATCCCACACCTCTCACTTCAACTCCATCCCACCTCATCCTATCCCATCCCATCCCATCCCAGGTGCTCCATGCCCCATCCACCCAGCCGCCGCTTTTCGGGAACTTTGTCCCCGCCCAGGAGGTCGCTTTATGTCGGGAACCCGCCTAAAATGCCACAAGGATCCCCCCGCAGCCCCTGTCTGTCGCTGTTCGGGTGTCCCCAGCCCTCCCGAAAATGTACACCGAGTTGGCTGAAAGTGCCAAGGAAAACCACTTCGCATCCAGGTTTTATTGGTAGCCTTAGTGGTAATACAGAAATAAAAATAAAACCCAAGCGCACTCGAAGAGGGAAGCATCTCCCAAACAGCTCCGCCGGTCCCCATCCGAGGACGACCCAAAATCTGGCTCTTAATTCAATTAGGAAGAACCTCGGTGGGAGCAGAAGTAAGGCTTACACCTGCGAGAAAGGGACCGAAAACAGGGAAAAGCTGGCAAAAGCGACCATCAAAGTGGCAACACCTCGCTTGGCATTTGCTGAGAACCACCGGGCCACTATCAAACGGGTGCCGAGCACCGCTGGTGCCTTTTTGCACCCCACGGGGACCCGCAGGGGCAGCATCCGTGCTGGGGGGAGGCACTTCTGTGCCGCCTGCTGCGGGGGGCGAGGAGGGCTCCTCGCATCATCGGCTTCGCTGTGCGAAACAAAACTGCATTTCTTCGCGTGGCGAGACAGCCCGGCAAAGGGAAGGCGTAAAACGGCCCCGGGAGGGGGGGGGAGATGCGCGGGAGGGGGATTTGTCTAATGGTGCCAGGGGTGGCAGCTTTAAGGGAGGAGTGTGAAGGCACAAGGCTGCGGACGGTCCCTTGCCAGGCGATAGGGGATTAGGTAGGGCTTGAGGAAAAGAGAAATGGAAGCGACAAAAGACGGCGACCCAGGCCTTTCCAGAGAAGGGTCAGCTCTCTCCTGCGCCGCACTTAGTGGGAAATTACTGCTGCTATTGTCTCCGCAGGGACAAACCAGCCCGCGGAGCTGGCCCCCGGAAATACTCGCATTTGCCTTACCCCAGCAGAGGGGTCCTGGGGGCAGCGGGGGCCGGGCAGGCACCGCTCGCCTTTCCCACTCGTGTTTCTCCTCCTTCGGGCCAAGGCAGAAGGCGGTGCCGGCGTGTGGGAGCCGCCGGGGAGCCAAAACTCGCCCAAAGTTCCCAGGAAACCCACCCAGCTCCCCCGGGAAAATAGTAAAAACCTCCCCCAGGAATAAAAAAAAAAAAAATAATAAAAATGACCGAGGGCTGAGCGCTGCTGGCACGGGGCCGGGAGGCAGTGTTGGCAGCGAGTGAGCTTTTTGGGGCCGGGGTCTGCTGCCCAAAAACCATCCGGGACCCCCGGCAAGGCTGCAAGCCGCAGGTGCTCCCCCTGCAAAGTCCCAAAGTTAAACCAGGGCGGCGTGGACCGGGACCCGCAGCTCACCTCCAGCCTGAGAGGTCCCCCCAAGTGTCAATGAAAACGTTCACTTCTGCTTTTATTCGCATTCTTATTTTATTCTTATTTATTTATTTTTTATATATATCAACTCAACGGCACTTCCAGCGGGCGAGGAAGCAGGAAGGGGCTCCCGGCCGGCCCCACCGCCCCGGGCTCCCACCACCAAACCAAACCCGCTCCTCCCTGCTCCATCGGGAGCCAGACTTGTGCCACCTTGTGCGGGTGTTGCGTGCTGCTGGAGCCCCGCAGACTGCGCCAGGGCACGGGGTTTTCTCCGCCTCTGCCTTCACACCCTTCAGGGGGAATAAAACGTCTCTGAGGGGCAAAACTGCAGCCGGCGGTCGGCGCGGGCTGGGCGATGCTGTCCTCGCCGTCACGTTTGGCCACTTTTTGTTCCTGCCACCAGCATTTAGGGGACCGTGCTGAGCACGGCGAAATTTAGAGATGCGGCAAAGCTGCTTGTTTGAGCCTACTTTGAAGTAGTAATGCTAGTGGGTCTGAAATCCAGATCTACGCGCTAATCTATGGTTTCGCCTTCAAACGGAGCTGAGTTACAAAGAGCTCGGGAAGATTTTGCATCTATTCAGCAGGCACAAAATCTTTAATTTTCTGAGGAGCAAAAACTCCCCAAGAAACTTCATATAGCTCCTTAGGTTTTGCTTAGCATACGTGATAAAACATTGATTGTCGCAGTTTGGTGACCCATGAAATTTGGGGGTTAGTTTTCTCTTCAGACCAGAGCATATAATTATGCAAATAAAGAGCTGTCACTGATCTAGTGAAATACTCACAAACACATGCAATCCGAAATGGAACAGAAAAGTGAAAATTTGTGGTATTATGATGGTTACAATGATAAATGACATCTCCTTCCAAGTTTCTCGAGAAGTGCATTTTTCACACTTTGTCGCGCATGTCAGGATGCTGCGGGCACACATCGCGGCGCACACACGCACACACACACGTCCCGCAGGATCCAGACACCCACAAATGCGTGCACAGGCACACACACACACACACACACACACGCACCCATCCCTCGACTCCCTGAGATTTGTCTCTGCCCAAGCGTGCGGTGGATGCATACATTCTTGGCAGGTTATTTTTGGTTTGGCTGACTCGAGCACGGTGCAATATGTGGCTACACGCGGTTTTGGATGTGACACTTTCCATTTGTACTTCTGAATGAAATTTCTAGAGGGGTAAAAAAAAAAAAAAAAAAAAAGAAAAAAGAACAAAAAAGAAAAAAAAAAGAAAGAAAGAAAGAAGAAGAAAACAATTAGTGTTATTTCTCGGGGACACTTTCCCACGAAAAGCAGCATCTTGTGACTGAGCCCCAGAGATTCACACCGCGATGGCTGCAACCAGCGCGGAGCAATGGGCGCACAATGCAATTTCTTTGCTTCCCCCCCTATTTATTATTTATTTTTTTCCATAGCCCTGCTGCGTTTGAGGGTCCCCATGGGGCCGGTGGCTGCTTTCCCCCAGGACCATTCTTTCCCCCCCCTTGGCGAGGAAATGCTGCTCTCTGACGGGGGGATCGCTCTCCGAACCCCTCGCCCCTCTCAGGTGTCACCCTGGTCACAATATCACGGGGATGTCGCGACATGTCCCCGCCACTGGGTCCCGACGAGGTTGATTTCAGACCCCCCCGCCCCCGAGGAGCTCTAGCCCCAAAAAGACATCGATCCGGAGAAAAAACCCGTGGACCCCCGGCCGCCCCTCTCGCCGTTACCTCTCCGCACGGACCGACGCCGGCAGCGCCTCCGCGCAGATCCCGCGCATCTTGCGCGGCCGTGCAGCACTGCTCGCGCCCCCCGGGGGTCCCTCCCCGGCCAGGGGGTCCGCAGCTCCGCCGAGCATCCGCGAAACCTCCCCGCAGGCTCCACCCGTCTTATTACCGCTGTTATTTTACGCCGGGGTTAATCGGGATTAATGCGGGGCGGTGGGGAGGGCCGCGCACCCCGCGGAGTGTGGGGGAGTGAGGATGGCACGGGGGGCTGGGGGTGAGGGAGCACCCCCGGGTCCATCACCCCACGGGGGACTTTTGTGGGGGAACTCATGTGTTTGTGGGGAGCAGCCCCCGGCGGTACCTGCGGGGGGTCTCGGCGCTGGGACGCAGGAGGCGGGATAAGCTCATCTTTATTTTGGCACGGAGTCCTCGGGGGGACCCCCTGCGCTTCGCAGTTCCTTACAGAAGCACAACCCGAGGCGAAGGCGCGGTAGGGAAAAGCCCCGAGAAAAGGGCGGCTGTTACAAGCAGAGATTTTTTTTTTTTTTTTCCCCAAAACTTTCAAATAAATCCGTCACCGCGACGCTTGGCACCTCGCTGCCTCCCCCGGTGCAGGTCAAAACTCCCCGGGAAGAGCACAGAAACCCCAAATGCGTCCTCCGACCGGGGAGGAAAGGCCGGGGGCTGTTGCACACCGAGCCCCCCTCCCCACCTCCCCCCGCCCCCCCCCAAGCTTCAGGCTCCCGGTACGGTAAACCCCGCAAAAAGGAGGATTTCGGCTCAAAACTGGCCAGTCGTCCGCCCCGTGCACCCCTGAGGGTCTCTGCACCCGGAGGTACCGGCGCCCTCCCCCTCCCCCAAATAATCCCCGTCCCCTAGGTGAACCACGGGGAGCATCCCACGAGCGGGGGTCCCGAACCTACGGGCACCTTTTTTGCCTCCCCGCTGCTAACCACATCGGAGGCGAGGCCGGCACGGCCAGTGAATAATAATAAAAAAAAATTAGATCACTCTAATTTCGCATAATCAAAACGAAAAGAGCTTAATTAGCGTGCTCGCAGGCCGGGCACGCTGTCAGGCACGTCTCGGGATGCGCGGCCGAAAGTTGCCGGCACCGAGGGCGGTGGTGGGGGGACCGGGGGGGACCTGAGGAGGACCCAGGAGGGACACAGGGGGGACAAGGGGGGTCCAGCCCGGGTGGGGACGGTGTGAGCAGGGAGCCCAGGCCCCGGTGATCGCCACGGGACATCAAGTCATTACAAATCCGGTGTATTAAAACGGAAGCATCTTTGCATTTAAAAATAAACGGGAAAATGTGCCCCCTTTTTCTTTTTTGTCTGTCTCTCTCTCTTTTTTTTTTTTTTCCTGTCATATTTCACAGTGTGATTCAGGCATTTAATGAATAGGCATTTTTTAAGTGGAGCTTTCAAAAGGAAGATAAGATCCACAGATAATGCCATTGATCCGGCAGGAGGAGAAAATCTCTACAACAAAGGGGCTTTCCCATAAATCGGGACCAAACTTCTTCGACCCTCCTACCGGCAGAAAATGAAAGACTGAAGAGTTGATCCCACTTGGTCCCAGAGAAAGAGAAGGCGACTGACTCTGAAATCACTACCGAAATCACGGGCTTGTTAGCACTTCTGAGTTAGAGCCCTCTTTAGAAAAGAGTAATTTGTGTTTTGTTCTGTCTCAAACTAGAAGGAAGCAGCAAAAATCCTGCAGGCAATGGGACCACGACGATGCTGTTAAATTCTGGCATCAGCCTGGTGCAGGGCTATGTCAGGGCAATTAGAGCTGCACCACGCTGCACTGTGCAGTACCACTGTCAGCCTTAATCTGCGTGCTGATGGGCAGCACGAAATCCAAGTTACAGCCCACAGGAAGCACAACCAGTGAACCCATATTGCTTTGACAGTTGCACTCATCTAGAAATAATGCAAAACGCTATTTAGATGTATACATCACGACCCTGTGCTCTAGGAAGAAAACAATCTAATGAGGGGCTGGGAGACTGCTTGCAGGAAGCAAGCAGTGAAGAGGTTTCCCCCTCGTCCTCCTTTTACAATTCTTCGTATTTTATTCTGTTGGAGCGCCGCGTCGGGGTCGGCTTCACCGAGCTGTTCTTTGCCTCCAGGGCTTCGCTGAAGAACCTGAAGATGGATGGGAAGCTCTTCCAGGAGGTCAGCTCGTGGCGCTCCGTACCTGCAGAACAGAGGGGACAGAGTGACCGGGGGATGCTGCACACCGCGGCTGGCCCTGTGCCCGGGGCATCACAGAGAAGCAACAGCAACCATCCACATCCATTTCCACATCCACATCCGCATCCATATCCACACCCATGCTTGTGTGGGAGTCGCAGACCCTGCGGACTGGGAAGGTGAGGACCCTGCAGCATGGTGACAGCACTACCTCCATGAAGAAACATTTGCTCTTCAGATCTGGAGCACCTTGTCCCATCTTTTTTTTTTTTTTTTTTTTTTCTTTTTTCTTTTTTGCCCAGTACATGTGTTTTGGCCCAATACATGTGTATTGACCAAGAAGGGACACCAGACCCTAGCAGCACTGCCTTCCTCGGCAGACCCATACTTGATGAACCCATACATGATGTGCGGGCAGAAAACAGGAGCCTTTCCACTTACCCACACACAAATTCAATCATACCTCATCGTTTTGGAGGGAACCTCTGTTACTTTGCAAGCATTTCCTTGAATGCCTCTCACATTTGCTTTATTAAAAAAAAAAATAAAAGGCAGCAAAACAGCCCCCAAATGAAACCAAGATGCACGCCCCCCTCCTGCGGAGACGAGGAGCCAAACGTGGTGGAAGAGTTGGGATCTCTTCCTGGATAACCCAATTATGCGGGGATGCTGCCGGGAAGTCTCTGGATCCTGGGCCTCCGTTTGATACTTTAACATTGTTAATGATAATTCTTTAGTCTGTAATAGTAGGTCATTGCTATGGTTACTCTACAATGGTGCAACACTTCGCTTTCCCCTTCAGCTATTCGCTCAGACCCGGTAACCACATTTGTTGCTTAGCAACAGTTTTGTGACAGCATCACAATCTGGGGGTGACAACAATGAAGGACACGGTGGCCCTGGATGGCCCTGGAGGGGATGCCACCCTCCAGGGATGCTGGGCACAGTGCCGCCGCTGTGGTGCCCCCATGAGACCCTCATCATCCTCGCGGGATGCATGTCCTCAGCACGGCGCCTCTGTGAGGAGGCCTCCGGTGGAGGCCTGGACATTTGCCTCTCCTCCCCTGCATGCCCAGAGGCAACCAACCCATGATTTCCCCAAAAAAAAACCCTCTGCAGAGAGTTGACTGCTTCCCACACAAAGAGACGCCTGCCTACAAAGGCAAAGCACGCTGCACACAGACGCACATTCCCACACCCCCATCTCCCGTGTTTGTCCTAGGGAGACAGCTTGTGACACCTAGTGCAAATTTCCTGGGGCATCTTTCGCTCAAACACTCCCCACCTCTGAATCCATCCCACCATTTGCAGGGTGACGGAACAAGCATGGGTTTTATGGAGGGGTGCTCCTTTGCTGCTGCGCTTCCTTGCACTCCTGTGTCACATTATGTTCCTTCACTCTTCTCTTCCTTTTCTTTCTTTCTTTCTTTCTTTCTTTCTTTCTTTCTTTCTTTCTTTCTTTCTTTCTTTCTTTCTTTCTTTCTTTCTTTCTTTCTTTCTTTCTCTCTCTCTCTCTCTCTCTCTCTCTTTCTCTCTTTCTCTATTTCCTTCCTTCTTTCTTTCCTTCCTTCTTTCTTTCTCTCTTTCCTTCTTTCTTTCTTCCTTTCTTTCTCTCTCTCTTTCTTCCTTTCTTTCTCTCTCTCTCTTTCTTTCTCTCTTTCTCTTTCTTTCTCTCTTTCTCTCTTTCTCTTTCTTTTCTTTTTCTCTCTTTCCTTCTTTCTTTCCTTCTTTCTTTCTTTCTTTCTTTCTTTCTTTCTTTCTTTCTTTCTTTCTTTCTTTCTTTCTTTCTTTCTTTCTTTCTTTCTTTCTTTCTTTCTTTCTTTCTTTCTTTCTTTCTTTCTTTCTTTCTTTCTTTCTTTCTTTCTTTCTTTCTCCCCATTTCCTTCACTCTGCCTCTCTCTCATCAACAACATTCCTCCTTTGTGAAAGGGCCATCCAGAAACAAAAAATGGCAAAACAATAAGTTTCAGAAGCCTCCCCTTCCCTTTCTCAGCCTTGCCTTCTCCCATGCACTCTCCTCCTTCCCTCAAGAGAGATCAGGCTCACATTCACTGGTGTTACTGAAACTGATTAACCTAAAGCTTTCCTGTAGCAACCCCTCTCAACCCACCCCTCTCAAAAAACAATTCAAGCTTTGAATCTAGAGGGACTCAATGATTCAGCGGTCTAAAGCAATTTTAACACTTCCTATTTTCCCTTTCCTAGTAACAATCTCACTGACAGATGAACAATTTCCCTGGTGATAAAATCACTACAATGGCTATTTAGTTTCTGGGATTATGATGATTCTTTGCTTGATTAATATTGCAATAAGAAAAGCTTGCCAAGTAACTGCCTTGGCCCTTTACAGTCATTTAAAGGTCAAATTTTGTCCTTACTTATTCACATTCAACTACTACTAAAGGGAGAGCCCTAAAAATTTAACACTGCACAGACTGTGCATTTATGATTTATATACCGAAGGCTTGGAAAATTAGACAGAAGGAAGAGGAGTTATGTCCTCAGGGTGATGACAGATTTGGCCATAAGGCTTTCGCCAGAGAAAAAATATCGTTGATGAATGCAATCTCAATCGTGTATTTAGCAGTAGACAAATCTAAATTAAATGCATGAGAAGCCATCTATTTTTTGATTGAAAGAACCGTTTGTGAGAGTCGGGTAATACGAGGTGGCTGTACTACAGCCGAGATACTCTAAGGTATATATCCTCTTGGTGCCTGCTAATTTCGATGGCTGTCATTATAAACTGCACGATGCGGTTAGGCAACGACATTCATTCTCGGAAAAATCTGAGGAGCACGGTGCAATGAAAGGACATATGATGGCCGCCAAGTGTGGGAGACAGCTTGAACATCCTAAAACAAGCCAAGGCTGCTACTGCTGAAGAATCACAGCCATTGATCCTGCCTCTCCTGACTCTGCAAAGACCTGGAGGGGCAGCCCAAGGGCTTCCCGAGGACCCGCATAGGAACGGGAGCTGAGGGAGCACCAGTATGGCATTGCTGGACAAAATGCAGGAGCAGCCAAGGGTCTGAGAGAGGACTGACCTGCTGGCTGCTGGTGTGGAAGGAGGCAGGGGAAACGGTGTTGTGTCAAGTTCAGGGCACTGCGGGGGAGCAGCGCCAAGGCGAGGGCGGATCCGGCAACCAGGAGGGAAAACGAGCAATGACTAACGCAGCGAACGGGCTTCAGAATCAATTTACACACGGCAAGAAAGAGATACTGACAGCTGGAAATAACGCAGGCTTGATGATACAGTTGTTGATACAAAAAATCAGGTGAGGGAATACTCGCTAAAATTTAATATACAAATCACCGGGTCTGGATGACATGCATCTGAGGGTCTTCGGGGAACCAGTTAATGAACTTGCTGAACTACTAGCAATTATTTCTGAGAACTCATGCACAATCAGGTAGGCACCAGAGGACTGGGGCGGGGGGAGGAAGAAAAACAATGCTAATTTGAGAAAAGAAGGATTAAATGAAATCACCACACATAATATTTACCTTTGAATATTATTAAAGTAAGAGATCGACATTTAAAAAAAAAACAACCCCGCAGGTGCCTTGAGGAGAACAGAAGCTGTAGAACAAAACGGGCTCAGATTTCACAAGAACAGATAAAAAATGAACTCGCCCACTTCACTGAACCACGGAATCTAGCAGGCAGAGAAGACAGGGCCATGACCACATCCTCCTGCACAGCCCAGTCAGACACCACAAGTGCGGGAGGGATGTGGGGCATCACCTGCAGCATAGTGCCACCACCGCGGCACACCTTGCCTCCTGCATGCCCACCATGCCCGTGGCGACCACCACAGTGTCCACAGGTTTCTGGTCCCTTGCCTCTGGGTGGGCTGAAGCTGTCTGAGCTTCTTGGGGGCTGGCTAGAGGGCTTTGGAAGAGAAATAATAGGTGTGGTGCAGGGCTGGAAACAGAGCTGTGGTGTCGCTGAGGGATTGGTGTTAGGACTTATGTCTTCTAAACATGGTTATTAGTGATCTGAGAGAATAATGGTAGCACTTATTAGTTAGCTGGATGAATTAGCAGGTGATACAAAGAAGAGGACATGAAGAAAAAGAAGGAAGAGAGAAGAAATAATACTAATATTGACACTAATATTGATACTAATACTGATACATACTAATATTGATACTGCTAACACTAACACTAACACTAATATGAATACAAATTCAAATTATTAATATTAATGCTAATGCTATTGCTAATAAATGTTAACACTAATATACTAATACTGATACGGATACTAATAAATGCTAATACTAATATTGATACTAATACTAATGCTAATACTAATAAATATGAATACTGATACTGATACCAATAATTACTAATACTAATACTGATTGTAATATTGATACTGGTACTGATACTGACACTAATACTAATATTGACACCAATACTAATGCTAACAATAACAACAGCAATAACAACAATAACAAAAAAAAATATAAACAAAAATAGTTAATAAAAGGAGCCTAAATGGGCAGGAAAAATGGAAGAGGGAAAAAAAGGAGCTTGTATAGGTGCCTGCCGAGATGGCATCGTGTTGCGTGTGAGCACGGAGTGGGTGACCCCGGTGCCACGCAGGCCTTCCTGCTTGGGAAGTTTTTCCGCTGAGACCAGCTGCGATGCTGGCCTTGGCTCCGGCCCCTGAGGCAGCAGCTCCTCCTGCAACACCATGGCCTTTGAAATGAATTAAGGGTGCTCTGCACCCCAGGATTTAGCCTCTGATGGAGCAGGCAGCGTCACAGCTCTCCATGAAGCACCTTGCATAGTGAAAAGCTTCCACCTGGCGTCAGTGGGAGCCACACCGGGAGGACCCTCGCTGCTACGTCTGTCATCCCAGGCACTGAGCCACACCTGTACCAAGCCTTGCCAAGGCCTCCTCCAGGGCTTCTGTGTTTCCACAACACAGAGGAGCAATGCCAAATGCACAAAGAGATGATGATCCATGTTCCCTCTGGCCTAGGGAGGTGAATGCAGTTCACAAGGCCTTGCTGGAAAGGCCTCTCTTTCCTTGTCACGGTATCTACACACACAGAGTCTTGATCCTTAATGTATGCCATTGTGTAATGGTGTAATGATGCAATGATGCTGTCCAAACCTGCATGTGTGCATCAGGAAAAGCAGTATCCTACCTGCTGCACCCGTCTTTTCAGATGTTCTTCCCTTTCCCAGAGTTCTAACCAGGAACTTAACTTTTTAACCCCTGACTCCATCAGACGTTATCCAGAGTGACAGGTTTAACTATTTTTAATTCATAAAGTTTCTGCATTTACTATTTTTGGAGAAGGGTCCCTTGGATCTGCACAGAGGAAGTGAAATGTGCTCTGCAGAAATTACTGTGGCTGCTGTGACTGCTTTGCTCTACTGAAGTAAATCTCCAGATCTGAAACCCCAAAACAGAAGATCATCGTCAGGAGATCAGAGCATCATCAGTTGTTTTATCAGGAGATTTAACAAATGTATTTGTTTAAAATCATTATGCACTTCTGACAGGGAGCACAAGAACTTCAGCAAAAAATTGGGGAAGAGTCCATTAGCTCAAGAGGTTCAAGAAAGGATGATCTTAAGAGCTTCTGCATATGCAGTTCTGGACATCTCAGTGGTGAAGAAGTGTTAAAAGCTTAAGCAAAATTAAGAGAGAAGTCATAAACCAATTAATGAAATGGAAGCAGTGATTTCTATAATAATAATAATAATAATAATAATAATAATAATAATAATAATAATAATAATAAAACCACACATGCACAAAAGAACAAAACCTTGGTGTGTTTAGTTTGGCTTAGATGTAATAGTTTGTGGAGTCATGGACATGATAATAATCTAGAAGTGTCTTGGTAGGGAAATGAATTCTTTGGAGGAACCATGAGGGAAGAACCAGGCAAAGCTGGAGGAATGAAATACAGCTTAAGTAGAGGGCTTAGTCCCACAGTAAGTTGTTTTAGATGGAATGTTCGTGTGAGAAAAATCGTGGGAAGCTGTTTGGCAATGCCAGAGAACAGACTACACATACTAAGGCATGTTATGCTTAGCTATTACCTCCTGTGACACTGACAACAGTGTTTACTTTTGTTGGACATTTATTATCTGTAATATCTTTACTAGAATGACAGAAATGGAGCAGCAAGAATCCCACCAGCCCAGAACAATGATTACCTCTGAACCACCCCCTCCCCCCCCTTTTTTTTTTCCTCATTTACAGCACATAATCAGAAGCAGCAAGTGGTTTGGAAAGGTAACAAAATATTTAACAGCCTCCTCTCACCCTGCACACAACTGATGGGAAGACTCGTGCAAAAGCTGAGTCAGAGCAAGGTTTGCAAAGTGAGAAAGAGACTGGGAGCCAACACACCACTGCAGCCATCATTTCCACCACTGTTCATTAAATATTAAGGGCAGTCCCAAGAGCACGGGTCATTTGTTTGCTTCTCTGAGCACTAACCGGTCAAATAAGCCAAAGTTGTAAGGTCGCTCGCTTCTGAGTGCAGGTCAAGTCATTTTCTTTTGAGCATGCGTTATAAAAAGGAAAAGAGAGCTACTGCGTTACAAACAGGAGGAATCACAAACAGGTTAGCAGCTGAAGGTGCAGGATGATCAATGGCATTTAAAGAGATGGAAGAGTTTCAGAAACCCAGTGGTTTTAAGGGACTGGTCCTGGGCAGCAAACTCGTCCTATTCCTATTTCTATATGGACACTTACATGCAAATCTCTATCATCACCATCTACAGACATTTCTACATCTATCTGTATTTATATATGAACACCAATATTCCTTGCCTGTCAAATATGAGATGGGGAGTTCACTTTACATCACAGAAGGTATTTTGGTGGTGAGAAAGCACCTATGGAAGCTGCAGGATCTCATTGCATTAAGTAGCAATGGGTCAGGCAACAGTCTCTTGGGAATATTACAGGTATACCTGAAAAATTGCACATGTTCTTGAGTTTCTTTCCATCCAGCCCTATTTTTTAATAGTTTGTGATTTTACCAGCCATATTTAGACAACCAGTAGCACTGATTCTATTTGCATGGTACATCATAGCTCTGAAACCTGTTGATAATACACATCAGTGTAAACTTTTTAGATGTAGGTTCTTTTTCTTCTATCATAAATTAGAAAACAAAACAAAACAAAACACCCAACTTTATAAAATTGTACCCAAGAGCACAAAGTAGTTAGTATTTGAAAAACATAATTTTCTCCATCGGGGAAAGGAAAGTTATAAGTAAATGAAGTTTTTACCTGTTTAAAAACCCTGCACTTCCCAAGAACACTCATTCACCTGGCTTCTTTGGAGACCTCTATAATACCCATATTTAAGCTTCGAGGCTCCCACAGGTTATAAACCTGGGAAACACCAATGTACACGATGGCTCTTAACACGCAGCCACACCGTGACAGCAGTCAGTGGCCTCTCCTTGTCCTGTGCTTCCCAAGGGAAAGTCCAACAGGGGTTTCTGCGGCTGTGCTCACCATTGCTGTGCTTTAGGGGATGGGCAGCAGCCAAGACTGGGGCTAGAATGCTGCCCTAGTGCATGCACAGCACTTGACATTTACACCACATCACGGCAGTACCTGTGTGCTCATTTAATTCATGCCAAATGAAATACTGCAGGGCAGATTTAAAAATCTGAGCTTATTCCAAAATCCCGAAGCTTTTCAGTGATTCTAGTGCTTACAGGGCGGAGATGTGAAGTTACACCCCTTGCTGGCAAGCTCTGCTGACGTGGGAGAGCACTACTTACGCAAGGAGTTTCATTGATTAGAGCAGGACCGGGTGTGTGAAAGGACCGGCGCTTAGAAAATAGCTACTCTCTGTGATGGTGTTTTACGATTATTTGCTCCTAAATAGTAATTGTACCATCAAACATCCGGATGGAGAATTAATTATTGGAAATAATTCAGAAAATGCTGATGTAAGCTTCCTTCAGTGAAGAACATCGCAGATTTGTAAAACCCACCAAGCAAATGAAATTATGTAAATCACCCGAGGAACAGCTGTACCAGCAGCATGAGCACGAGCCGATACGGCTTTGGCGCTCCCAGGCACGCACGCAGCCAAGGCGATGCTGTGGAAATGGCAGCGCTTGCACCCAGAGCAGCGAGGAAGGGCAGTGCTTTAAAATCCTGCATTATGTGACGGTAAAGACACCCTGCCTAATAAAAATGGAAGAGGGCCCTTAATCACCAGCAGGATAAGCACAGACCTGCAATTGCAAAAAAGCAATTATAAAGTAAAACAGCTGAATATAATTTTCTCCCCTTACGTGCCAGAACTGGTGTGGATGCCAACACTGGCAATCACGGAAGTGAAGGAGGTCTTTCCAGGGACAGAAACGGCCCCGTGCTGAAGGAACAAATGGGCCATGAAGCGCTGCAGCAAATGCCCAGTGCTTTTAGGATTTCAGCAAGAATCTGAATTCAAATGTCGTAAGCCTGTAGTGCATAAATGAACTCCTGCTGCCCCCATCCCCCTCGTGGAAAATGTTCATAATAAGGAGCATTTCAAAGGGTTTTTGTTTTCTGAAATTTCTGCTTGGATTATAATGTCCTGTTGTATCTTTGTAGGCAGAGGATTACAGTCAACATGAGCCCAGACTATATTTGCAGGTGCAGGAACAGCATTTTATGTACTGTACTTTTACAGTTAAGTTCAGAGGCAACTCAGTCTTGTGCTTCCTGCCACTGGTGCTCACACAGCACTCATCACTGTAAAAAAGCCCTGCCTTTGAAAGGAAACAACCCAACCCAACCCAACCCAACCCAATCCAACCCAAGTCAACACAATGCAACGCAACCCCTCCATGGTGTCTCCACCAGCTCCCAGTCTCTGCCTGGTCTCCTGGTCTTTTTTTTTTTTTTGGCTGAGTTTGTGCTGGTGAAGAAGAAAACCCCATCAATGTAGATGCACTGCCTCTGAGACACTGGCGGTGCTCCTGAGGGAAAGCTGAGCAAAACACATCCATAATCCTGCTGTCTGTGGCTGCTGGAGGGTGGGAACAGGGCAAGCGATGGGGACATCCACCCTCTCTCCTGCCGGACACCTGCTCCAGGTGCCACAAGCTGCCAGAAAGGACTTAGCTCTTTGTGTCAAGAGGTGAAATTTAACAGCCTAAACCCAAATGATCCTGAGCATCCTGATTCAGCTGCTCAGTGCCCCCCGAGGTGTCTAAGCTCCACTGACACCTCTGCGCCTGACCTTAGAGCTTGTGCCTTATTACAGCACTGCCTCTGTATATGCTCAGAAACACCTCAGGCTTGACAGGGCAAATGCTTTCATGGGTCTCAGGCAGATAGAGAGGCCCCTCCGTAATGCTCAGTACGTACACAGGCCTCAGAGGGAGGAATGCCCTCTTCAATCCTTCTTTTTTTCCCAACTTTCTTTTCACTCCTTCCCCATTTTAATTCTGTTCAAGACACCTGTTTGTCCAGGAGGAACTTCTGAATTCCTCCCCCCAAACTTGCCCACCTCACAGCTCTTCCCAAACCCTTGCCCACCAGATGTCCCTTAATTCCTCCTGGATCTCATCCATCCATCTAGACCATCTTTCCAGTCTTTATGGCTCCTAATTCCTTTTTTTTTTTTTTCCTTCAAACTGTTCTCATCAGACCTTCTCCTTGAAAATACCTCACTGGAAAACAGAGACTGAGACATGGTTTTGCCAGGTTTTTTAAAAACATGGGCACAGGCTGCACCTACCACTCAGGGATAGTGGTGAGACAGAAAAATGAGGGCACGTCCACGACAATACAACAGCCCTACCCTGAATGTTACGACAAATGAGCAGTCAGTCTTCTATGTGAGAATGATGGTTTCATGGGAAATTTAGTACAGTTTTTAGTGACTTCATGGAAAGGAAACACATCTGTGTTTGTAAAATGCCTGGAAAATAGAGCTGGGCTACCAGAACGCAAAAAAAGCATAACAAAAAAGATTTTAAAATTCAAGTTTTGGAGTCATGGACAGGTTCTCTGTTCATTCTGCTAAAATTTGAATTTTACCAAGTAATTACAAAAAAAAAAAACTCTATGGGAGAAAAACTGTGAAAAAATTGCTACAGTGGGAAGAAGACAGCGCTGTTTCACCAGTGAATTCACACTGATACAGTCAGCATCAACCTTCTTATGTAAGCATGACCTTTGCTGGTCATTGCGAACGAACATTCTTGAGAAAGGCAGGGGACTGAACCCAGACCGCGAGATTTCATGGGCAATGATCATTGTTGTGGGTCAAGTACAGCTGTGCTGCAATCATGAAGTTAATAACCTCTCCCACGGCAGCTTTACATACGGCTGTCTCCGAGGAATGCTATTTCTGTAACTCACAGCCTTTGGAGATGCTATTTATAATTTATAACCAATCTGAAGCGCAAAGATTTTTTCTCTCCTGCAAGTCCCAGTAATCAATACAGGTCTGCACCCATCACAGTCCCGTTGACGTGAAGTTGATGTGAAGTGGGTGAGCACTGTGGCTCAAAACCACTATGGCCACCTGCAGCATCTGGGCTGGAACCGCAAACAAAGGGGAAGGAATGCTCTGTTCGGGTGCCATCTCAGCTGTTTAGTGTCACAAACTAAATTAATTGCATATTTGCCTCAGAGACACTCAGAAACTTGAGTTTTTCTGGCGTGTGTCTCATGGACTTCAGGCTTCCACGCCCTAATTCATAACACATCAGGAACTGGTGTTCGATACTTGAAGTGTCCGTAGCGTGGAAACCAGCAATTTAAGACTAAGCACTAATTTGCAGAGGCTTTGCAGATGTGAATTACACTAGATTTAACTAAGCTGAGTAACACTGCACTTCCCATGACTTAACCTTGGAGACGTCATCAGAGGGAACATTCAAGATTAATGACCACGGAGCTGCACCAAGAGCACAGCAAAGCATAGGGCATCAGGGAGGGAGGGGAGACGTTGGTGACTGTACCTGAGATGAGATGAGAACACATACTGTGACAGAGGGGGGGTGACCTCCACCAATGCCCTGCCTGAAATCCCCTTTTCTTAGGTGGGCACATGCATGGAAGGTTGGTCTGCCACCAGCAACAGAGTCTGGGATGAACGTGGAAAGGTCAAGTTTGTGGTGGAAGGAGGAAAAAAAAGACAAAAAAATAAACCCTTTAAAAATGGAAGACTCTTGCTCTGTCTTTTTCTGCTTTTTCTGGCTTTTCTGTGGCTGGAGTGAGCTCATCAGGACCCAGGGACCAGCATGGGGAAGGACAGATGTGGATTTCTCCTGGAGGAACTGCAGGTCATGTCCTGCCTTGCAACCTTGGGAGAAGCACAACGGGCCTGAAAGCAGCCCCCAAAACACACCTTTCTGCTAACACGGTATTCATCATCCAATCGAAGAGCTGAAAAGGTTGTAGCCACTTCAACACTTAAATAAGCTCCCTTTGGGAGACCATATTTATTCCAAAATGAGGACTGATTTGCTACTGCCATTCATATATATATATATAAATGCCACCAAGCTCCAAAGCTATCTTCTAGCTGACATAGTCACCTCCATTCTGAAGGAACAATGTTTGTTTTCCCTACCAGACAGAGAGAGGGAAAAAAAAAAAAAGAGAGAGAGAAAATAGCAAAGCTTAATGACCCTGGTGCATTTCCAAATGCAAATTCTCATTTTGAAATACTGTCCTGACCTAACAATTGACCTTCTGATGTGGAGTCTTATGACAGAACTGGTGCTCCTAAGTCAGGCTCACAGAAAAAGCAAGCAAGATCCTTCATGTCATGGTAGGGATCTTCTGCCAAGAGTTCAGTGGGTGCTGAAGAAAACTTGAGTTTAGTCTCTCTCAGTGAGAAAGATGGTAAACCTCAAGAACTGGAAATGAAAAAGCAAGAACCTGCCAGGAAAGTATATTTGGAAGTGGAAGAGAGATGAAATATTTAAATGAGTTTCAAAACTTGTTTCAAATTGTTTTCTTTTCCTTACATTGAGAATCTCTTTTTTTTTTTTTTAATTTTTTATTTTTTTTTATAAAATTAAGACAGAATGGAAAGAAGTTGTCAGGGTAATTTCTCTCTGAAGAATTGCTGAACTGGAATTATGTCATCTTGCATTAAAATTATCAGTTATTGCCACAGTTGGCCCACAAATATTATATTAAAAAAGCAGGAAGAAAATCACTAAAATACATTTGGGGAATTCTTTTGTTTGTGCCCTGTGCATATCTTTTAATACTTATTGCTCCAATTTGGCTTGGTTTGTCTAAAACACTGTAGGCTGTTTTTTCAAAACAAGCCTAAAACAACTGTTGATATATTAGGGAAAAAACGACATGGGGAAAAACAAGATTGAGGTGGGAGCTGAAGTTTGTCTAAATGAGAACAATATCAGCATGCACAAATGCACAGACAAGCACAGTTTGACAGTCACTGCTCATAAAAGATCCTGCAAGGAGTTAATATGAAAACTAAATCTCCTGTAGAGGGAAGTTGGAGGGGAGCTCATATATAAGCACTTAAGGAAAACTTGCGCCGTGGCTGGAATATATATAGCGCATTCCCCATTAGTCTAGGGATAAATGAAATGTAATAACCACGATATATTGCTATATTAAATTAAGAAAATATTTTTTTCAGTCTTTTGCAAAAAGAGGGAATCTATGACTGACTAAAAAGCAACGCGCTTTCCGTCAACAACATACCCATCTGTTTTGACACGCTTTTCAGAGCCAGTACCAAAACGACATGAATGCTTCACATTTTGTGCCTCTGTAGCTGCACTACGTGACTGCTCCTCCCCGCAGGAACCTCACCGAGCCTTGCAGTGCAAATCCTCCACATCTCCAGATGCCCCCAGTGGATTTTCCACTGAAGGCCTACGGGGTTGCCTCCGAGCTGGGAAAGGAAGGGGACGTGCAGGGCTTGCTCCCATATGGATCGCTCCTTTGTGAAGCCAGGAAAACCAGTCCCTGCTCAGAAAACACTGCCCCAGGCTTCGCTCTGTGCACAGGGGTCCTGCTCGGGTCTGGGGGAGAAGAGTGACTCCCCTCCATGCAAGGAGCCCCCATGCACCATTGCACCGCATCCCTGGCATGTGCCAAAATGCCCCCGCTGGGGCAGGACCATGATGGCATCTGCCCCATGGCCCAGGGTTTCTGTCACTGATCCGAGTAACAACCACCTCAACTGTGATAATTTCCATATTTTCTGTGTTTCCTTTAATAGGGAAGCACCTTGAGGAGACCATGCCGCTGCCCTTGCACAGCACTGGCTGAGCTGGACTTCTGATGTACACGCTGGTACATAAATTAAGTTTCACAACAGAAACGGTTCAGAAAAAAAAAAAAAAAAAAAAGAATCAAATAAATCTGTGGCAGACAAGCTTAGCAAATCAAATAGATGCAACTGCTTTGGTATGGGCTGGGAAGTGCTAAAACCAAATGCTTCCTTAGGACACCCATTGCTTAATGTGGCTTTCTGAAATATGAAAAGCAGATACTTTTTAATTGGGTTTAGTATCCCAAATGGGTCATGGAGATATTCCTATCTGACTTTTGTGTGTTAAGCAAGTAGATCCTTTGTAGTTAGGGATCTCCATAGTTTCCATTATAAGAGCTTGTCTTCAGTTCCTTATAAATTTTGCCAAGCTAAGTATTTGGGATGAAAATTCCCATGCTCTGTTTCTGCCTCAGGCTGATTATTTTTATTTTTTTTTATGTTTCAACTAAAAGGATTTAGTCACTTCAGGAAATAAGATTGAGGAAAAACATGTTTTGCCCCTGTTGGGGAAAAAAAGAAAAAGAAAAAAAAAGAAAGAGAAAAGAAAAGAAAGCCTTACAAGAAATTCACTGAGCAGCTCCTGCGTCTCTATTCTTCACAGCAATAGTCTGCAATTTGGAAGGTATGGTCCCTGTTGTCCTTTTGCAGTTCCCATGAAAAACCACCCAGCTTTCTGCCTCGTCACAAGCCTTTGAAAAGTCTCATTTGCATAGGCTCAGTGAAGAGTCCCCAGAAGCTGGCACCCAAAACTGGCCCACAGCTGCTCTGAAGATGCTGCTTGCGAGGGGCGAGCTGCAGCCCAGGCCGGCGGGGCCGAACTGGGCTGCTCCTGCAGTGCCTGCTGCCAGGCCCTGTGGGCACTGTGGCATCAGGCACAGGAACCGAGCGTGGCCTCACTCCATCCTGCGCTCCAAATGCAGGCGAAACAAGGGAAGAAGGGAAAAGAAAAAGCCACTTAATGCCACAAAAGAGAGGGGAGAGCTAATCCTGGGGGCAGACTGAGAGCGGAGCTGGCTGTGCAAGAAGGCTGCAGGAGGGAGGTGGCCCTGCAGCTGGAAGGAGGGCAGCCCAGGGCAGGGAACTGGCTGCAGAGAGGCTGGGGAGTGGGGACAGGGACCGGGGCGGTGTTGCAGGAGCAGCACCGGTGGCAGGAGGGTAACAAGGAGGGGAGCAGATGCAGCAGGCCACAGGGGTGCAGGTTTTTCCATCTCGTTGGAGGACCCATCCCCTCCCAGCACCACCAGAACAGACCAGCTGGGTCGGTGCTTCCTTCTGCCTTAGCTTTGGTTCATGGAGAAGGTGACAATTAACAACTCTAGTGATATCAGCTGCTTTGCCTGGTTTCACTAGTACAGGCGCCTGGATCTATGATTTCCAGCTCCACACCTGGCCTGCATCAACAGAGCCTCACACGACAAAATTTCTCTTCTTGATGAGGTTAAAGAAAGTGAATTGCACACAGAAGAAGCACATTAAGAGAATATTTGAAGTGGAGACTGAAGGGAAAAGTTAGACAATCGGCTTAGTCAATACCCAAGTGGCTCAGGGACAGGACCATGGTGACTACTGCTGCCAGTGGGAAGGAGGAGATGCATGGCGAGAAGGCTGCCAAGCAAGCAGCAAGGGAAACAGTTTGTGATCACACCATGCAGAGATTGGGAACTGCTTCTGGTGACTGGAAACTTGGCCCCTGGTGGAACGTGATTATTGGCACTGCTCGGATACAACTTCCATCTACACTGTGCTGCCCTTGAGGATCTCTTGTGCCTTTCTCTACCAGGCTCCTCCACTGACTCATTGCTTGGGTCAAAACAGACTGGGGTTTTTCAGCAGAACTTGAAATAATTTCATTTATAATGAAGCGCAACGAGGAAACAAAGGAGAATGTAATACAGCTTGGGAAACTCAAGAAATGTGGCACTTTATTTGCCGTTCTATGGATAATGAATGGAATTAAGTGTTGGGTTTAAAAACAGATATTTAAAGTAAAAAACAATGTCTATTTTAAAGAACAACAGCAGGGAACTAATCTCACTAGGGGAGTAAAACTTGCATGATTTCCCAAGTCCCAGGGAGGGTTTTGAAGCACCTGCAGACAGGAGTCTCACCACAGAAGCAGATCCTGTGCCACTGAACCATTCACAGTCAGGATGTTCCTGATCCTTCCAGGAAAGGCCTGGCTCATCTGGTTTCTTAGGCCCAAGGTTTCCAGGTGAGTATCTTCTCAGATATGTGTCACCTCTAATGGCCACTCATATTTACTGAACTACCAGTCGTATTTTTATCTTAACCCAGCTGAAGGTAACTGTTGTTTCCACCTGAGAGCACACCATGTCTGTATGGGGGCATGACCACTATGGTTGCACAGCGCTGTTGTGATTGCTGTAAAGAACGAGGATAACACGGAAATAATAATTTACGCTCAAAATAAAGCTCAAATAAAAATCAAGCCCAAATAACTCATCTGTGGTGAGTTTTTCCTGAGGCAGCCCACCAGAAGTTCCCAAAGCACTGGCCCGTAAGGTAGGGGCTCAGAGGAGCTGACCAACACCTGGGACAGGCTGTGTACAGCAATCCAGATGGACATCACAGGCTGGCTTCATCTGAGGATGCATGAGCTGTGACTCTGCCAATCCAGTGGCGCACGGAAAGCACCGAAGAGCTGTGCTCGCTGCAGGGGACAAATTGCACTCGCAGGACACAACATATGTAGGAGCACTAAAGTATAAAATACAAAATGTTTGTACATTGTCATTGCTCACTCTAGCATGAACTGATTGGGCAATAGTCTGTCACTGTGGAGGACTCTGGATAATGTTAGCCCATTAAAACTTCGAGCATTTCATACGTCGTTGGAGCTGAGAATGGCCAGTCACTAAAAGCAGTATTACGCTGCAGTCACATCACATGCACCTCTAGACTCATCCCAAAATTCGCTACCATAGCTTTAGCTAACAGTTACCTATCTGGGGTTTGGATAACAGAACAGTTAAAAAAAAAAAAAAAAAAAAAAGGAATAAATGAAGAAAACAGTATGAAGACTCATACAGGGCACCATGAACACAGCACTGACAGTTTTAATGATAAACGTATCGGAAAGAATCCATGCATCTAAACTTGTACTTGCTATGATGTGTGATGCTGTGACATGTATTTTGGGGTGCCAACCATACACAGTTTGTTTTTCTTGCTCCAGCTGTTAGCATGTACCTTTCTGTGCTAACATCATGGCACTCTTCAAATGAGACATGAAGGAAGGGTGACATAGCCACAGGCACAGAATCAATTACCCCCAAACAACAATGTAATTGATCATTCTCAAATACAGAAAATCTGCTAAGCCCTGCCAAGCCCTAACAGGCTCAGTTTCAAAAGCAGGCACATAACACTCTCTCAAAATCTGTATTAAGCTAGGCATAGTTTAAGGGCACTAACCTGCCCAAGAACGCCATCACCTCTATAAGCATTCATGTTCAGTAGCATATTTATGACAACTGCACTGTTTGTGCATCATATTATCATTCAGATAACACAACACACTTTGCACACTTTTATCTATGCTTTATGGCCAGTATCTTTTATATATTACCAACTACGGTTCATTTCTTTGTTTACTGCTGCTATATCACAACGTACCTCCCAGGTGTGGCAACGACTGATGTTGTTGCACTTACTCTTAGGAGCAGTTCTTGCTCACTACCTTGGGACACCACGTTTGCTCTGTGCAGTACAAAATCTGCTAACCCCAAACTCCTAATTATTTGCTGTTCCAAGCTGTCATAATGTCAAAGCACCATCTTTTATTCCAGGTGAGTCTTTTATCCTGTGCATCTACCTGTAGCTGTTACATTTCAATGCACATGAACATACTGGGGCCTGGAGACATGAAGAAAGGAAAATGACATCTTTTTACCTTCCACAGGCACACATTTATACCCCATCTGACAGTGCCCTGGTATGCAACAGGCCATCAAGTATTTGGTAAAAACTTTGCAAATGATCATCATCTTTTCAGGATGAGAACTCTTCTACTCCCTTTGTATGCAGTCTTGAATGCAAATTGGGCACTAGCATAGGCATTTCTCTCATAAACAGCTATGTTCCATTTATTTAACCTGCTAAAGCTAAAAACCGAGCAGCTAACACACTGCAGAAAGCCAAATCTACACAAGGCAGAAATTAGTTTGTTAAGCAACAGTCATTGGGTGTTACTGGCGTTCTTCGGTTTTGCATTTTCTTTCCTCTTAAAATATCTTGCCTTAAATTTGAAGTAATGTCATTAAGTACAGCAGACTGCTTGACAGGCTTCTCTGGTAACAGGCAGCACAGTACGTTTTCTTTAAAGGGCTCACGATACAAATGCTGAGATAAGATGTGTTTTTACTTAATGTGGATAAAGCGTGTGAATGAAGTGTGAAAAATCTGAAGTGGGAATAAAAAACAAGCCTAAAAGAATTAGGCTCTTCCCTCTTTAAAAATAAATACTGGAAAATTATTTCATTTAATAAAATTGCCAGCTTTGCAATCCAAAGAGCTCCCCTATAGTCCCTTCAAAGAAAATAAAGACAAATCATTACACAAGTGGCAATATAAACCCGTTCTTCTCTGTCACTTTTGCAAAAAAAAATAATGCTTGAGCTGTGGACTTGTAACAAGTTTTGACTATGGGCCGTTGAAAATCTGGCACTTCCATGAAGCTCCATCAGGAGCAAAATGACCCACCTAGGGTGATGGTACCTAAACCTCATGTTTTGTGCCTGGACACCTTTCCACCAGCACTGTGTCCCTTGTGGCACTGGATTTTTGTGATGCAGCAGCCGAGCCAGCCTCTAATTCAGTAGCGGAAGGTCGTCTGTGCTCGATCCTGTGCGGACCCGCACTCAGGGCTCACCCCCACCACCTGGAAGTGTGGAAGGGTGGGGCAAGGAACCAGACCCTTTTGGTCCCATCCATTTTTGTTCACTACATCAGAAACCAAACCACTGAGATTCTTGAACTCCATGCCCCAGATCCTCTTCGGAGCAACAGGCCAAAGCCAAGCTGGCTGAGCCGCACCCCAACCAGGCTCCCTGTGGTTTTATAGGTTTAAGTAGCTTAGGGTTATTTCAGTGTGCCACACCGTCATGGAGGAGCACTGGAAGTGCTAAGGTTGTCAGTCTGCTGAGCTATCAAAGATTAGCTCATGTAGGAATGTATCAACATCCTTCATATACAGCTAATCAAATTTGAAATTACTGACATGTCACCTTGAGGAGGAATTTGATTTATTATTTGCAAAGTAATCCAGAAAGCAGTGAGATGCACAGCTGTAAGAATTACTGTTACGCTGTTTATGACAATACATTAGTTTTGTTGCTTCTTTTGTGCCTTCACAAAATAATAGTAAATAACAAAACTTTCTTTGTGGCATTAAGTAGTCCAGAGAGCAACATGGAAAATGCTGCTTTTCAAAGTAATAATTCAGATATAAAACCACAGAATAAGTGTTCACTAATCATTAATGGTATGTAGCTGAAGATATGAATGTGTACAGTTATTTTCCCTCTTTGCAATGGACCCATACTTAATGGAGAAGGTTACCAAAAGCCATTTTGGCTCTGTGACCTCTCTTGCTCATTTCTCCCCATTGGGTAGCAGGGCCTGCTCCAGTGGGATCAGATTTTAAATGTCATGCAAATAGCATGCAAATTTTAAAATGCCATGCAGTTTAAGTGCATACATAATTTGTAGCATATTTACTTATATGTGCTCATAAATCACAATGCCTGTGAACACAAACTAGGAATGGAGAAGTATGTACATTTTTCATGCACAAATGTGTGCTAAAACCACCTGAAAATCTGCCCTCTTGTAACTTCATATCAGAGGTGACTTAACTTTGTCTTGAAAATAAAGACAACACAGGATCGCTCTCAAAAAAGTCAGATACCTGGTTAATTGCACTGCAGTATTCATCCAGTCTGCACCACAAATTAACACAGAGTACTCATGTATGCCACAGGCAAAGCTTCCCGAATTAAAGATTTATTTTTAGCACTGATAATTCGCTCCCGGTTGTTATGTATAGTTTTGTATGTATATAAATGTATGTTTATGGCACAACGTAAATAAGAGTTCTGCATTTGAGATCAGCTACCCTGGTAAGTAAATGACTATGCATATAAACAAATCTGTTCACTACCTTCAAATATTTTTATTTGTCATATAATTATATCATATATATATCTTCACAGATGTATAAAATATATTCTTAGGAAAATTGCCACGGAATGTTGTTGCTTATATTAAGTAAATGGTATATTTGTGTACTGTGCTCCGTACTTATATACATGAAGCATATTTGTATACACATAGAACTGCCAAATATTTCACTTCTGTTACTGTACACACAGGTTGATATTACTAGGAAAAAAAATAAAAATAAAAACAAGTACTAACTCTCTGGAGTGTTTTGGAGACTGGGTTACCAGCACACCTTTCAGAAAACGTGTTTTAATGCTGACAAGGCTGCAACAAGATGCTCTAGGTAAGGATGCTGTATGGCCAGGTAGGCTTATGGCTAACAACGCAGCCTTTACCCACCTTTAGTCCATTTAAATCGAGGCTGATAATTGTTGGCACCACCAGACAGGGTCTGGAAGAAGCTTGTTAGAACCCCTCTGCTGTCCAACTGGCTGCTCGCTGCGGGGCCATAAATTCCTGCCCACCACTTTAAGGGGTAGGTAAAACAGACCTCTGAAGAACTGACTTTACCCCGCGTTCCATATTTTCTTCCCATCCCTGGTGTGGGGCACTCGGGGCCTGGCTAATCTACTAAAAGAAGCAAAAAGTGCATTTACAGGTGGCTTTGAGGAGAGGTGTTTCAAGCTGCAGCGGTGAGATCGAGAGGAAACAGGTTCTGAGACAGTGTGGGAATGTTCAAAATGGAATTTAAATAACTAAAAGAGTAACAAGGGATGTGAGGTGAATTTCAAAATATTAGCATTAACAACTTTCTTTTTTTAGACAGGTTCTCTCTGGCAAATAAAGCTGTTAAGTGATTTCAATAGCATCAATATTATACACAAAAATGTGATATCGTTAATAACAATGAAAAAGAAGAGAATTCTCACGGGAGGTATAAAACTGGTGTGCAACAAGTTATACCCTCACTCTCCTAATCCAGTCTGAGCCATTTAATTTCATGTTTTTAAAATATATTAAAAGGCTTGCTTTTTTCTTCCCCACAAAAGCCTCTTAAAAAGCATTCATAACACATCCGTGTGCATATGAAGTAGGTGGCGGTATGCTAGCAGAGCCGAGGTTGCCTCGTGGTTGTTCTGGGGAAGGACAGCCCTCAGTGCCAATGCTGAAGCTGACCCGACAGATCGGACCCTCGGGAGGGTCCTGGATTTACATTTCATAAGCTCAATAATATTCTGCCTGATTTATGATTTGCTGCCTGGAACAAAGAAGGTTGTGCTTAACAACTTTACTTTAGTGTGGGTAACTGTTGATCTCAAAATGGCACGTAAAATGCATTTACATCAGCGCTGCTAATAGGCCCATAATGATTCTTTATTATGTTTCAGTGAAAGGCAACTGAGTGACAGGTAACTGATTTTGTAGATCAAATAACTTTCTGCCACCCCCACACAGCTCCCAGCTGCTGCACACTTCACACGCCAATACAAATACAGTTGTAAAGCAGACAAATATATTATAACTACGTTATTAAATGAGACACAACACAGGGTGCTGGAAGACTCAGAGAGCTGTTTAATAGGGAACTACGGGGATGCAAAACTGAGTTCCACGAGGGTTTTGGCACACAGCTGGTGCCCCCGTCCCTGATGCCAGAGCTCAGCAGCACCGTGCCTGTGCTCAGATAGTGCCTGCCCTGCCAGGACAGGGGATGCTCACTGCACGGTGCTTAAAGAGAAGCATTCTGGTATGTAGACATGGGTACTGCTCTCAGAGACACTGACAAGGGTGTTCAGAAATCCTGGTGCTGGAGGCTGATGGTGCTGATGGCCTGCAATGCTGCAAAAGCCTCCTGCTTGGCTGGGATGTATTTTTACGTGCTAAACTGTGGGTAAATAAGGCGTCGGAGTCTGTCTGATCATCTTTGACAACAACTCCAGCCCTGCCATCACAGCCACAGGAGAAACCATCACGTACCCAGCCCTGACCTCCCGAGCCTTTTATCTGCGTGTGTACTCTCCCCGGACCCCGCAAATAAAGGGCAACCAGCAATTTACACATGAATCAGCCTTCTCTGCCGAGCAGGCACCAGAGATGTCCCTTTTCTCTGCCGTGGTGGGGAGAAGTGGCCGGGTCGGAGATTGTCTGCCCAGGAATCACAGTCAGCAGTGGCGGGCAGCGGAATGCTTGGCGGGATGCCTGGCGCGGGCAGCAGCAATGGAGAGCAGAGGAGTGCCGAGAGGGGAGCTGCTCAAAGCAGACCATGTCACACAGCGCGGAGATACACTGCTGATAGGAGATGGTACAAGATACCTTAGCAGGCAGCCGTATGGAATTCAAGATGCATTTTGATGAGGCACAAGCCTTGTGGTTACTTCAGGTCTTGGCTCCGCTTGCATGTGCTGCCTCTTGCAGCCACCACTGACACCGGCATGCTTACGAGTGACTGGCCAGGGGCATGCATTGGCCAGCCCTGACAAAATGCTCTAATGACATCATTCTCAATGGTGAATAGCCAAACACTTTACAATGTGAAGGTCTACTGTAGAGGCAGTGCAGTGCTTGGTTTCCACCAAACATCACTGCTCAGAGGAGTTTCGGCTGTGCCTAAGCAGGGCCCGTGCTCTCCTACCTGGAGCAGGAGGCGAAGTGGGGACCAGCACTGCTTCATTGCACGCACTGGAAGTATTTCTGCAGGTGAAGCCACTGCAAACCCCATCCACCGCTCTCCTATCCCCACTCCTGCCCCTTGTGGATGCCCTATTGGACCTGGCTCTGCCCCACCCAGCTTGCTGCCACAAGAGCACAACACAAACAACAATGTACAGCCTTTTAAAGCAAACAAGCAACAAGATGAAACAAGAGCAGTTTGGCTGAAGAGATGACTTTGCCTTCTAAAAACCCGAAACCAAAATATAAAATAAAAGCAAGATGTCTTCCTCCTTTATACACTAGGTAAATCCCTTATTCTCTACAATTACACCTTTTTATTGGGGTTACATCCATCCTATCTTTGTTTAACCTTCCTGAAAACACTCTTATTGCTGAGAATGCTTATGCTATGCATCCGTGCTTCCCAAGATACATGGGAGTAAAAATATGATTTCAGAAATTGATTCTGCCTTTGAAAAAAAAAATAATTCTATGAGTGCTATGCCTATATATCTGATGGACAAAACAGACCTACTGAGTCTAATTGCTTTAGTATTTACATGATGATATGCAGGTGTAAAATAATGATATAGGTTGGATATGCCTTCATTTAAATTTAATACCAACGTTGCTAGCATCAGATCTGCATTTATTAGTGTGGTACATTTTCTGTGAGTATGGTTTGACTAGATGCCAATGATTTTTGAACTATGTAGTGAAGCCAATTAGCTCTAAGAAATAAACTGATACTTCTCTCTAGTGTCATACTAACTGCTACAGTATGAATTATGCTGCTGATAAAGATGTTGCTATGAGCCAAAACATAACTACAAAGACTTAATCAACTTGCAACATTTACATAATCATAATAAGAAATTCAGCTCTGAAAGAGTTGTGTTTACGTCCCTAAATGTACGTTTTTAACGGACGCCAAAAACAAAGGTAAAAATTAATATAAAATGTGGTTTATTGTTCTCCGAGCCTTACACTCTCCCCCATTTCCCGGAGCGGGTGCTGTCCCTCTGCCATCCCAGCCCCGGTCACGGTGGACGCGCTCCCTCCTCAGTGCCCTGCTCTCCCCTCGTGCTGCAGCGCTCTCCTGCCCGGTCTCGCTCCTTCTCCTCCCTACACATTGCTTCTGACCCCTCCTCACCGCCAGCTCCCTGGCTCTCGTTCCCCTCTCACCCCGTCCAGGGGCTCACCACCATCCGTCTTTCCTTCCATGCCTGGCTGTTAAGTCCTTTCATAGCCACCGGAGATGTCACCTGCTGGGCTCCCAGGGCAGGCGCTGCTTCCAGATCCTGCTCGTGGCTCACGTTGGCTGCTGCTGTTGTGTAATAAACCTCTACAGCCAACCCTGCCCTGTTTGTTAAACCAGCACTGCTGCCCAAGCTCACCATGGCCAACATGATGCCTTCTTCTCTTGTCCTGCCAACGACCTCAAGCCCTGCAGGCACTCCTCCTGGACATCGCTGTGAAGATCTTTGTCATGCCGTGCTGCTTTTTTCACCCTTCACTGGCTCTGCTTGCTTGATCACAGGGAACTTCAGGTCACTGTTCCTGCATCCAGAACCCACGGGCTTTGCCTGTGCTGGCAAACAGCCCCAGGAACCTTGCTGGGCACCAGGCCCCACTGGCACCAAGCGTTCCCTGCATGCAGTCCCCTCAGGCAACCCCGACTCCCAGGCAGGCTGAGGGCTGGTGAGCTGTCCTCCTCAGGCACCAGGAGCAGTCTGAGGAGCACGAAAGCATGGGCAGATGCATCCCAGCACCCTGGACCATCCCTGGGCACTTTAATTAACAAAGGCAGACATACACGGCTGTCCGATCTGCTGCTTGGCCCACCCATCTCCTCATACTCGCTCCTGCCTCTGGTCAGCCCATCACACAATCCTTCAAGTGCCAGATTTGTGTAGTCTTTTCCACAAATTCCTGCAGACCCACTTTATTAACTTCCTAGAAATTCCTCTATACAGCTCTCTGCTGAGATGCTTACAAAGGGTCAGAATAATTTGTCGGCTGGTCCTTCAGACAACCACTATCACACCATACAGCTGGGCTGTGACACCACTGCTTTTCTCTTGAATATTAGACTGCATATTATGACTGCCAGCTCTCTTTCTGGAAGCTGGATTAGTGTCAGACGTCTCTGCTCTTGCCGTAGCACAGGTGATCCACCTGGGTGCCTGTAAAATGCCCCTGAAGGTCCTCCAGCAGGGAAACTGATGCAGGGCAGGAAGCAGGGCTGGGAGCAGGGCTGGCTGTCACGCAGAATTAGCGTGGAGGGCACTGACGAAGCGAAGTCATGTCTAAGCACACTGGCCTGTCTCAAGCTCAAAAAGCAGCCAGGCAGGACACGTACTGAAGTGGTATACAGGGACGTGTCTCTACCACAAATGTCTTAAGGGCAGGAGGTCAGATTCCCAGGTACCCCTGGCAAAGTGGACCAGGCATCCCAAATAGCAGAGGCTCATGGTGCTCTGCCTAAAACCCACTGGTTTCCCTTAACCGAGCCATCTGAAAATTGCTAGAAAAACGAGTTAGTGAGGAGGTAAGGGGAAGAAACAGTTAAAAAACAGCCTGGGCTTTACTTGAATACTACTTCACATGGCAGAAGGATGTTATTCTATCACTGTTGACAGAGGAAACCTCTTTTGGTGGCTTGCGCCCTGTGAGTCTTGTCAAGAAATCACTTTTGCAGGCACCAGGAGAAGCTCTGAACTCCTCCCCAGCAAACACAGCACAAAGAGGAGGCTGGCACTTTGTGTTCACCTCTGGGAAAGATCAAGTCCTGACCGTCCATCCCAGCTCATGGAAAGAGGTCAAAGCCATGCTTTCAGTCCAAACCGGTGCAAGGTGTCAGCCCCAGCTCTGCCAGCTCACATCCACATAGTTTTATCTTTCCATCCTGTGAGTGCATGTTCTTGCTTTGCCTTCACTAGCCTACGAGTTGAAGGGAAGCTTGTGCCTTTTCCCATTTGGCAAAAAAGCAATCTGCCAGAGTCCCAGGTGGGAAGAGAGGTCCCTCATGTTGCTGCTGAGTGAGTAAGACACCTCCTCTGTGAGCCTGACTTAGCTGACACTTATTTGGGACTTAAAGCACAGCTCTGCCTTAGCTTGTTTTCAAAGTCCCTTGGTTAGATTTATTAAGTGATTTTTTTTTTTTAATAGATAGTTGGTCAACCTTTTTTTTACAGTGTTTAGATATACAGAAGCAAACATCTCTTGCCCCTACTAACGTGCTGATACAAACAAATTCCCATGTAGGATGCATTAAAGTTACATTTTGACTACAAGGAACATGGTCTTATCTTCTCTTTATGTCTAAAAGCCAGCAGTGCACTGAAATAACACTATTTGTAAGGGAAGCAGACCATGAACTTTAAGACACAAGTGCAATGAGATGGCACTTAATACAACATTGTTAAAAAATAGGGCAAGTGGATGCTGCCTGTGAAACTCAGAGCATGCTGATAATGAAAAGCCTCAGGAAAGGCTGGAGGACCTCATTGTTGTCCGGCCCAAAGCACCCAAGCTGTGCACCCTGCAGGCAAAACTCAGCTCCTGGATTAACCCCGCAAAGGTAACTACTTGTCGGACAGCGTCCAAATAGGTAAGTGGGCAAAAGTTATTCTGAGCTGCCTTTTAAGGTTGAATAATTTTTTTTTTTTTACATGAATGAGAAATTCATTTGTAGAAGAGTGCCTAAATTGCATAAATTTTAACATGGTCTCTCCTACAACTAGCTGTCTACTGTCCAGTTCAGCAGCTGCTGAAGGAGTTCACAGTCAGCCAGACAATTTGCTAACCAGAAAGAAAAAAGGACAGGACCAGGAAGAAACAATCAGAAAGTAATTCATAATTGAGGTGGGCTAATTTGAATATTTAATATCCCAAGTAATGCTGGAAAGAATAACTTGAGGCAGGACCTGGGTCAATAAACAGTTTGCAGCAGATCTTTGGCACAGCCGTACTGATAAATTTGCTGATAAAGACTTCTGTTGTTTCTTTGATTTAATTCCGTCGATAATTTTATTTCTTCATTCACCTTTCCTACCCTGCCTTTCCAGCTGAGCAGAGCCTCAGGGCAGACATATATATATATATACATATATATACAGATAAGAGGTTTTTTTGTATGTCCCAAATAATGCGGTCATAACATAGGAATATTTGCAATGTGCCAAGCAGGGTGTGCTTCTCTGTTTAATAAGGATTACTGATATATTTAAGAAACATATCTCAGGCTAAGTATTTAAATGAATGATTTAGAAGTTTATTGGGATTTACAGAATTTGAATATGTGCATTTTCCTGTCATTCAGGTAAGTATTTGTATTAAATAAGTGTCTGTGACTTGCCACCAAGAATAAACACAAAATAGCGATTTACCCAACTTTTGCACATTGAAGTTTTCACATGCATCATCTGTCCCCCTTGTAGGCATGGCAGACAAATTTAACTGTTGACATACACTGGGAGCATACGACTCAAACGTCAATGTTAAATATTGTTTTAAGGAAGACAGTTATTTTCAGAACAAAAGCAGCTAGAGGTTTAGTTAAAATCAGTTTAAAGTGCAAAATATTTGCATTTAATTTGATTTAGATGTTCGCTGAAAAGATCTCATTAAAAAAAAAACAACTCTGGGTTTGTAAGGCTGAAATTTTATTTGAAGCCTGGAGTGTTCCCTGATACAGGAACAGACGTTACCAGTTTTACAGTCAGACATACATTGGACTTTCTTCATTATTTCCTACAACTTTTTTTTTTTTTTTTTTTTTTTTAATACAGAGTACATTTTATTAACATGAAATTCATATTTTTAGAGTGGTGAGATCTGAAATAACAGCATTCAAGGGGCTGCTTAGACAGTATTACTCATTTGACACTGAAGGTTTTGTTTTAGTACACAGCATATAAAACCATTTCCTCAAGATATTTTGTGTTCAGCATAAAATATTAAAAATGTCTCATTTCCAAGAGATCTGGTGGGAGTTCATGACAGATGTGTTATATCTTTTTTTGAAATTTTTTGCAGCATTATTGAGTCTAATTAGCCCCGATGATTTACCCATGACAGTATGAACTTCTTGAGAGGAAAGGAAAAGTGGAGCATCATCTTTGGAGCAAAGAACAAACACGTTTTTGGGGAGATAGCAGGGAGAGAAAGCCCCGATTCGAGGAGGTTTGCAACTGATGCCCACAAGTAGCCCTGGGAGCTTTCACTTATTTATGCACCACCATATGATCCATCTCTTTGCCTTCAGCACTACAAAACAGCCTGGGTACAAAGCGCTCTCCAGGTGTTAGCTCAGCAATCGTGTCACTACTCCTTATCTACCTCTTCTGACTCGTTTTGGAGGACAAATTACTACTGACGAACAGTGCCTGACTCCAAAAGCCTGCCACAGACAAGGGGAGGCACTCCTGAGCATCCCTTGGCAGCTGCCCCTCGCCAGGCCAGGAGCTCACTGGGGATGCTGTGAATCTGAACGTGAAGCTGCCCTTGTGGATGCCCCTGAGAGCTTTTCTTTTTGCCTGGAGGGCTTCTGCCTGCTTTTCTGCCACAGCACAAGCACCCTGGTGCCACCAGCCTCATCAGGGACAGGGACACAGCCCGGACCAGCAGCACCAAGGCTGGGCAATGAGGGAATCACTTGGGTTGGGTCACATGGGGGATGCTGCAGAAAGTTAGATTTTCTCAAGTTTCAATTAAAACATTTCCATTTTTTTTTCTTTTTCTTTTTTTTTTTTCACCTGAGTGTAGCCCCATGTGGCAAGGTCAGCCCTTTCTGTGAATAAACAGCTCAGTCGCCTCCAGTATAGCTGTTATCTTCCTCAACAAGGGGAGACATTTGGCACAGCCTAAAGCTGGGGCACGAACCCTGGCTAAGCTTAAGACATTTATCTGACAGCATCAGCTGACACTCCACAAACACATTTGCTCTCCATGACCCCAGAGCATTCGTGATTAATCAAAAATGTATCTTGGATCTTGAGAACAAGCTACAAGCAGGCACACACAAAAAAGAATATGCTCTCGATCTCGCTTATCGACTCCAGAGGTATATTGAATTTAGAAATAGCAAATAGAATAAAATGATCAATATGTTCTCACTTGTCCATGGAAGAGCAAACTTTATCCCTCCAGCAACAAACATTGATCATGTAAATGTTCTGGAGCTGCTTTCAAGTAAAGAAAGCAAAGGCACCAGGATTTTCGGGGAGGGGTGCGGGACACAAAAGCCACCACTGTACGGGGGTGATCCCTCGGCTGGACGGCATGCAGGAGCGTGTCGAGGCGCCTGAACCGCCGCTGCTGCGGCCGCCTCCACGAGTGCACATTGCTAACATCCAGTCTGGGAAACACTGTGCCAAGCCATCTTAATAAAACATTATAGAGGGGACTTTAAAACTTAATGAAGGCACATAATCTGCTTCAGAGAAAACTCTCTGCCTTAATTTAAATGAGACACAGTTATAACATATCCCCTATGCACTGTTTACAATTTATAATTTATGTCTCAGTTCAAATACACTACTTTCTGCAGTCATCTGCTAAGTGATATGATTAGCATTTGAATACTGTAATATTCCGCTTCTCGATACTCAGAGTAATATGATGCAGTGCATTTCTATTTTAATACCTTTTTTTTTTTATTCACTAATAAGCATACCAAGCTCTAATTAGTTACGAAGAAAGAAATCATGCGCCCCACCCAGTCTAATTTGAAAATGGTTATATCTCTGTAAAAACTCTCCACCATTTCACTTATTAAATCCCATTCTTTTCTGGTTACCTACTGCTCAGGCTACAAGCCGTTTGTGCTCATACAGCACCATCACTCTGCTACAGCACAACTACTGTATGTGCTCCGGTCCCTGTTGGCACGGCAAACAAACTTTCATTGCGTGTGTTCTCTATAAAATTGTGGTACTAATTAGAAGATATAAACTCACGCTGAGACATGATATGAATTGGCTTTATGCATCTACTAAGCTCACAGCAGTATTAGATTTATACTCTTGATGCCCTCAACTAATATTCAACTAGAAACTTGTAATTTTTTTAAGACCTGCGGAAGAATGAAACAGAAGTGACTGCGTCCCACTCACAGTGTCGCAGGACTATGGCAGCCCGCACTCTGCTGACACATATATCTATAACCAGCACACACAGAAATGACCCTTCTGCTTTTTCAGCAGGTCTGGGGACAGAGTACTGCATGGGGTGCTCACGGCCTCTCCCCACAGAGCAGGAACAGGGGCGCTGGGGGACAGAGTCCCTAGCACCTCATCGTCAGCTGCTGCTGGTAAAATCATCCAGCTATGTTCAACAAACAAACAAACAAACAAACAAAAACCCATAAAAGCAAACTCAGAGGAGGGATTTGTGGGTCTGCCAGGACCAGGAAGGTGCCCAGGCACCCCAACTTCAACCTGATTAAAAATACTGCGTGAACACAGGTTTGTGACCACCCTGCCCAAACTCTTACAGCATGAACTGTGAACACTAGACATCACAGCTGTGTGTTTTGACATCCATGGTGAAAATGAGCAGAAAATCTAACTGTTCCATATCAAGAAGTATTTTTACTAGTGCTAATGCGCCTTAAATACCTTGTTCCACAGATGAGTGGCCTGGCACCTGCTGCATGAGAAATAGCCAATTACTGCTCAGTGTCTCTAATTTTCTGATTCAATTAGCATGCTTCAGAGCTTTCCAGTTTAATTGCAAACTACTTCACAGTTAGCTCTCTGATTAATCATTGCCCATCTGCAAGCCATCGCAAAACTTGGTGGAACAAATCTGTGTACTTTGGAATGCTGGGAGCTTAGCAAATCAAACTTGTTTTGGTATATAAAGCTTTAATTTTGTTTGCCCTTTTCAGCTGCACTTGTAAGAAGCTCTGTACTGATTAAACAGGAAGTCCAGACAATAATATGCTACATTATGCATATAATTACTGTAAATACAGGCGAGACTGTAGAAACATCATTTAAGGTTAGGTGATAACATGTATGGAGTAGGGGGTCAAGAAAACACATTCGGAACCAATTTCTCCCCCATTATGACAGAAAGAGGGGGGTAGAGGGGGTGGAAACGGGGAAGCATGCAGACACCCGTGTCTCTGGAGGCATTTTTGCAAAACGAGGCTCCTGTACAACCACTGCATACTGCCTCTAACCTCCTTTGTAAAGGGGGCTGGTGCTTCTCCAAAACTTATCAGAAAGTTCGAAAAGTTATACTCTATTGATTTAATACCACGTCTCTACACTTTGTTTATTTACTTTAAGGTATTTGCTTATTTGTTTTAATTTATTTAATTCTATTTTAACTTAACTGCTGGACAGGCTCATAAGAGTGCCCAAATGTCATGGAGCTGCTGTTTTTTCTGCATTTTTCTGCAGTAACAATAGCAATATCCAGTGAACTAACACAGCTTCCCTATTTTAGAGCTGTCTTACTTGGATATACAAAAACTACCTGCCTGGAAGACTTCATTACGAAAGTACCAGTATGTCATACAGCAGGAAATTATCAAATACATGCAGAATTAACTACTTTGCATATACAAAGGTATACATGTAACTGAAGCCTACAGATTTCATGATTCATCTCAGCAGGCCTGAATTCCCAAGAAGATTTCAGAATGCACTACATTCAAAGTATTAGATGGGTGATTCAGTTCTGCAGGATGCCAAACATCCCTGATCTGTATTAAATTCAATGAGATGCATTGGTGCCCAGCATCCCATGGCATCATGCTTCAAATACTTCCCTGAACTGGGGCCATAGCAAATATTTTAGTTTTCCAAATCCTGTACTTAAGAACAAGCCAATCTCCATCATAATCTACCTGCAGACTAATAAGAGAAATACTGTTATTGTAACTAAAAAGCTAAATCAGCTCAGTGATCTTCTCTAATCTTGAAAACAGACACAAATACTGTGAAACTATGGTAACAGCGCTTGGAAGATACCTGGTGACATCGCCAGAAAGCAGTACCTCCTGCATTGTGGCAGAAACACAACTACATGACTGAAACATGAAGGAACAGCTCTCTAAAGCTGTATTTCTGATTGCCAATATGCTGTCACCACACAGGCTGAAATTTGGGCTACTTCTTCGAAGTCCTTGGGTCCTGGTCTGAGTTTCAAATTAACAAAATCCATCTTTCTGTATCAGATGAGGCATGTGTGTCACCTTCCAAGGATAACCTTTGCAACTTCTCCATGATGAATAATAAAGTAATTGCAAACTCAAGGCAAAATGTCTTTGACTCTGTGACACACCAGCTCCTGCTTATCATTTGTTTTAATGCAGACATGGTGTACCTGAGTAGAGGATTTTTCCTGTAGCCTATACAATCAGATTACAGATTTGAGACATCTGTTTCAAGCCATGCTGAGGAGCAAGCTTCTACTCAGGGAAAAAAAGAACTGTCTTGCTGCTCTGTGGAGAACCCCATATTTTAGCAGTTCTGTATGTTTTGTTACCATTGGTTTTTACTTTGTGTTTCTGAAATCATTGCAGCTTGTATTATCTTTGGCCTCTTCCTCTGAACAAGGAAAAGCAAAAGCAGTGAACTGCTTAATGCCTCAGACTCAGGTGTAGCAACATCCCCTGGCACATAAACTTGAGAGACCTCTCCTGAACCATCTCACAGACTATGTCACGTGGAGGCAAAGCAATGGGCACAAAACACAGGGTCTAGAGAAGACAAGGGACACGGCCATAAATCAAGGGTCCGGGCTGAGCTACAATTGAACCAGAAAACTGTTGCGAGGGGTCTGCAGCCCCATCCTGCAGGCTGCCAGCTCCGATGCTCAGGCCCTTTCTCTATATGAACATTTCCCATCCAAAAAATAAATGACACTTCCAGGGTAACTCTTCAGGCTGCTTGCCCCAAAATACAGTGTGGTACGGCACGCAGAAGGAAAAATGCTGGTGTGCTTTTATAGGGACCTGGTCTCTGTCTCTTGTGCTTGCAGCCCTTTTAGGGAAGGGGACTGTGCAGGCTGGGCTGAAAGTCACCTGCCTTCACATTCCCTCTGTGCCCTCACCCAGCCCTGACCTGGCTGTGACAGCTCCACCAGCTCCAGATCTGCCTCTTCCTTCCTGCTTCAGATCATCAAATTGCCATTGATGTTTTGTTCCCCTTTACTCCTGCATCATTTAAACTTTCCCTAAGATCCCCTGTAATTTCTCTTGTTATGCAACTCCCAGTTTATAATGTTTAATCTTTTTTACATAGGTTTTGGAAAAAAAAACACATAGCTTTGTTTGATTTTTTTGGATGTTTTTGTTTGCTTTCTTTAGGGAATATCCTAAGCCTCAAACATTTCTCTCTGTTCTGAATTGCACAGGGTGAGACAAATGTGTTAAAAACATGTGGGGAAATCCACTATTACTTATACTTCCTTTTTAAACCTTTTCCTCCCCTCCCCCCAAAGAAAAGACAAAAATTAAAATTCTAGGCATGGAGGAGGTCTCATTTCCCTTTATCACTGTCCCTCCCTGCACATACTTAATCTCTGCTTCACATGAGGAAGAAAGGCAAAACTTTTGTTTTTATTAGTTAGTTTAAGAAGTTTCAAGCCATGAGAAAGAGTGATTTTGACAAGAGACGCTATCTTCCCTCACTTCTTGTTTTTTCGGAAACACTCCTCTTCTTTCTACCTGGCCTTTTGAGATGACAGAACATGGGCAGGCTTTAGCAGGTCTGGGATGCAGCACTGGAAAGCTTTGTTCTGAAATGCTGCCCTGATCTCAACCTGGAAAACAATGAAGAAGGTTTAAAAAGGGGAACCTATTCCAGCCCAGGAAAAATGAAAAGGGGAAGGGCTCAAAACCAGCCCACCTCCCGCATGGTCCTGCAGACATGAGGGGTCCCACATGGTGGCAGGGATGGAGCTGGACCCGCACCGTGGGACTGGCTCCTGCCACGCCAGCATCTCCCTGTCCTAAATACACGGCTCCAGCAAGCGGGAGGATGTTAATTATTCAGAAATTACGTGACTTGAAGAGTAACTACAGAGGTAGTTTCCCAATGATGAGACTCCTATTAAGAAGTTTACTGAGAAATTTGAGACTTCATTAAGAGTTATTCCCAAATGGTGCTGGTCCATCGAGGCTCTGGTAGGATGCAGTAACCCGCCTGTTGTCAGACATCTGTAGTTAAACCCAGGCTCTGATTACTGATCCCGCCTCTGCAGCTTTCTGCTGAGCTGCTCACGTAGAGAATTTCCCCAAATTTTGACCCAAGCACAGTGGCGGCAGCGCAGCCCACTTTGTTCCTTGCCAGGTATGATCATAGTAACATATTGGGGAGAAGAAATCAGAAAACATCCATAGATGAAATTTTCTAATAGTAAAATATAAACATGACCTCTCTTTTCCATGTTATCACAGGCACCGAGTTACCACCGCTGTGTTAGTATACATGTGTTAAATATTTATACAGCTCAGGTGAAAATATAGTTCACTTGACAACTTGCACACTGCAGTGCCTACTTTTAGCAGAAACACTCAAGCTATTAGTCTCCAGCACAGAGCAAAAGAGAGTCTCAGATCATTTTTAAACCACGAACCAAAAGGCATGGCTTTGCTTAGGTGTTTCATTTAACTGTGAATAAAAATTAGCATTCTAGCCAGTAAAGACTTGCCTGACTTCAGGTAAGGTCATCCAGTCCCTGGCTGGGAATGCAGGGGATATCCCGCAACAGAGAACTGATTTATTTCACCATCGTGATGCCCAGGTGCCACAGGGACAGGATTCCCAGGGAGAATCCTCTCTTAAAAAAAGGGAGAATCCTCTCCTAAAAAAAGATGAACATGCTAGGTAAATGAAATCGTAATACTTATGGAATAAGGGGCTGAATAAAAAGCATGGACACCTAGTGGGGACAGCAGTGGGTGAGCACAGATCCGCTCCAGCTGCTGATTCAGGCTGGTCACTGCTTTTGCTTTTCCCCCCGCAACAGAATAAATACGGAAACAAAAACAAAAACAAACAAACCCACAAACAAACCCACAAAACAGCATTTGCCCAGAACTGGGACAGTATTGATACATTTGTTTATGCATTTATATACAGCACTTTGCTGTACTTTTATTCATTTTAGTTGCTGCAAAGCCATTAATCTTATTTGGAACAATTACTTCAATTCAAGCCGTTCGCATTCACACCAACATAAACCTGATGCATTAAAATAAACTTGAAAATCAGCTGCTGTTGTGCATGTTGCAGAGGTTGTTTAATGCATCCATCCATGTATGTATGTAGATGCTTATGAATATCCGGCTGCTTTGAAAAGGACCCACTATGTTATTTCACCACAATTTGCATTGTTATAATAGGTTATTGACTGATTTTAGGTTTACGGGACTAAGGTAGTATTCAGTAATGACTCTGTGCTACAAGTTTATTGCAAGTGCCCAAGGTTCATTCACCCCAAGCAATTCAGTCAATAACCAATTTTTATACTTCTATCTCCTTCAAAATTCCAAACCAATAATCCCTGGCTTTTTTTTTTTTTTTTTTTAATTATTTCAGTATCAGACTAACATTTCCCATGGAAATCAATATGGGTGAGATCCATTAGCCAAAAATCTGCAGCACTGCAATGCAAACATATTAAAAATATTGATCTTTCAGGCTACTGATGTTTTGATTGACTTTAATGTTTGTAAGCAGCAATAACAGAATTTCAATGACTGAAACAAACTTTTGATTAAAATTATAGATTTTTAATTTTTTTTTTCTATTTTGCTGTTTCAAAGGGTATCACATGGTTTACTTGTTTGCCTTAAATGATCATAGTAGTAAATACTTATTCAGTTTCTCATTTGTAAATACTATGGACTGCCACAGGTTACACATCTTCCAAACACTTCTGATGTTTCGGTTCCACTACACCAGAACCGTAACGCCAGCACGGCCAGGGCCAGATCCTCGCACTCTGCATGTTCCTGTCACCAGCAGTGACAGCAGTGTGGTCTCCCTCTTCCCTCTCCTGTAATTCTCCAACAAACTTCAGATGGTGTTTTCACAGCAGCTGGCTGTGATTTTGCTAAAGCCGTTTTCTGAATGCGCTCCTCCTTCCGGAAGAAATATCCCAGCTAAAATAAACAGATTCTCTGTGCTCTGGCTTTTTCTGTCTTGTGTTTGTTTCTTGTCTTGTTTCTGTCATATGCCTTCGTCTCCACAAAATCTGAGTGTCCCACAGCCTGGGTCACATTTACAGGATTAAGCAGCAGCACTCCTGCTTTAGGGATGGGGAGGCAAAGCACAGAGACATCTGGGGGCACGTTCAGGCAAGCTAGCTTCTACGCATGTCCCAGAGACAGCTGGTGGCACCTCTGAAGGCTGAGGTTTGTCATCAGGAGGCACCGGCCCTGATGGGTAAGCAAGTGTAGGGAGACAGAAATGAAGAGGATTACAGTGAGGAGATGCCAAAGATGAGTCCATGCAACTTCTGTCCCCAGCGAAGCATGCTGGGCTCCGGTGCCGGCCTGGATACAGACCTACACATAAACAAGCACCTGGCAGAGAAGCTATGGCTATATCATTCTGTGTCCTGAGAGAGAGATGTGCCACCTGAGGTCCGTTCCTTGCTTGCATTTCCATGATTCAATATTGTGACAGTGTAAGCCCCATCCCTTCGGTCAGACTGGATTTCTTCTTGACCTTTCTGATTCAGGAAGGTTTGTTTTCTCTGTGCCTTTTACATTGCAACCAAGAGCCACTTGAGATGGCAGAGCTGAGCAGACAGCTGTAGACAAAAATATAAAAAAGCCTACAGATGGACCACCTGAACGCTTCTGCCAGTGTTTTTTATCACAACCCTCCTCCTGCAGACTCACCAGCTCTGCAGCCCCATCTGGCTCATGCGGCCAGCGGACAAAAACCACACCCAGACCACATGGCAGGACGGCAATTAAACATCAGAGATGTAGCACCCATGCAGAATGTAACACATCTGGCATCAAGGTACGTCTCCAGGACCAAAACCCTCTTGCAAAATCACTCTGGGTGGCTGGGAGTGATGCTGGGAGGGGAGCCAGGTTTGGCTGTGGCATGGGGAGTTTGGCTGACCCCAGCTATGCACAGTCAGGATGGGCTTTTTTAATTATTATTATTTTTCTTTTTCTTTTCTTTTTTTTTTTTTTTTAATCCACTGATACATGTAAGAAGTGAATTTTGCAAAGTAAATAGCCCCAGAACACACCACTATTTTATATCACCAATTCTAGTCCGAGCTACTGTCTGTCAGACTGAGAACATCTTGCCTTCTCCAGTCTAGCCTGCTGATGCATGGCACATCTTGCAAAACCTCAGTGTTTACATCTATTTTACTCAAATTCTGCGTAGCTCAGTTTGCAGACTAGTACTTGATGTATCTCATGGCTTTGTTATTATTGATCGCTCACTCTGAGACACTCAACACTTGTGTTTGAACAGGGCAAGCAGATCAGATTTTCAAGAAGCGACAGAGTTTTAGCACTCAACAGCAAATAAAACACAGGGTGCAAGCATAGAAATGGCAGAAATAATGGACTCTGTAACCCGATGGGATCAAAATAGCTCTGTGATAATCCGGCTCTGAAGCTGCAAGTGGCACAAGGAGAGGCAACCTAAACTGCATGACCTGGTCAGACTGAAGGGTGTCCTCTCCCCACTGTGGGCTGCTAAGGAAAGAGGCCCAGACTTGTCGTCAGCTGCCTGCTGTAGGCAGCACTTCTGTCTGCTGATGTACACTGAGTGCCTCACAACCTAAAACCACCTTTAAACAAGAATGTTTTGGACAAAGTGCTAACCATTTCACAAGCTGCAGACCACTTTGTAGGCAAGGAACTGGTGGGTGGGGAAGTTGCGCAGAACTGACCGTGACCATCACTAATGCTGGTGTCAGTCTGAGTCCTCAGGTGGCTTTAGATGACTGGAAAAATACACATAGACTGATAAACTAAGACTGGGAAAAAGTTATGAACTACAAAAATGTAAAGAAATGGAACTGGTGGCTGTCAAAGGGATTGGTAACACTGTGAGTGGCATTCTTTTGTATCAGTACTGCAAAAAATAATCAATTTATAAACCTCAAAACTGAAATACCTTGTGCTCCAAACCATTGCAGAACAGGCAGTCTTAGTACAAGCACTTCCGTGTACCCTGACAATATGCCTACACATGCTCCAAAAACCACTCCAGGCTGGGGAGCACATTTCAGGGCTCCAGCACACGAGCCTCCTGCAGACTCAGCTGCAGGGGCTGGAAGTGCTGCTGCTCCCCGCTGCTCGTCTGGCCCCTCTGCTGGAAGGGTAGCCCACCAGGCCGAATTAGTAGAAATGAGCACACCCAGAATGTTAGCACAAATGCACGTTTTTTGCAGTGGAAGGATGTCAACTTACGGAAAAGTACCTGTGGGCATCACGGCTGCTGGGGAGTTAGTTGCTGCTCTCCCTCCCAACCCATTCATGGCCGAGGCTTATGAAGACATAATTGCCTATTGAAACATATTAATCCCAAATTTTGTAAGTAATTTCACCTATGAGACACAAACAACCCTGGCTTTGCCGCTGTCTGACCACTGGTGACACAGGCAGAAAGCTCTGTCTTGTGACCTGCTCTCCAAGTCCCTTGACACAGTACCTTCATTTCTAGTATTGCCTGGGACAGAATAAAAAATATTCACACTTCTCATCTATTTGCATATTCATCTTGTCCATCACAACAGAGAGACAAATTCAGAATATATTTTTTTAAGATTTCTCTTCAGCCTCTAGCTATAGGATTTGTTAGTGAGTTACATAGGCATGCAGCACTCTGTCACACGGCGCAGATCACCCTGGTTTTGTATCGTGCACACACACAGTGCTGTCCATCCCCTCATTGCCCACAGCAGAACGGGGTGAGCAGATGCTGCGGGTTCACTTGTGTAGGTGCAGTATGACCCGACTGAGTCCTCTGAGCTCAATTTTCTGTCTCCAGCTTTGGCTAAGGCACTTCTGCCTCCACAGACTCCTTAAACTTCAATTAATAATGACAAGAAGATAAAAATCATAAAATTAAAAAAAATCCTTTTCCTTTTAAATCTCTTCCTATTTCTGAGTCTTACCAATCTTCGCTGAAATATTCTCCAGCTTTTTTTTTTTTCCATGCCATTATCTGGACAAGTAGTTTGTGTTAAAAAACGCAAGACAGCAATTAGCCACGTCACAGCAGCAAATCTAAATAAAATACAGACCACCACCAATTCACTATAAAGCTATAAATGAGAAGAAAACAGTTGTCTACATTTGATATTTGCGATGCTGTACATTGTGGAAAGCTTCATAGCTGCTGTGACAACTTGCTAATGTTCTGAGAAGACTATGCCATCTTTATATGCAAAACAACATATTCTACTATCAACACCTAATGCCATCATCCATGATCTTTAAATTGAATTAAATCAAAAGACAAGGAGGTACAACACACTGAAAAAGTAATGCATTTGGAATTTGCAAGTGCAGATTTGAGAAATGGCTCTACCAAGCCACAGCAATTGCTCCTTGTAATAAATTAGCTACATCCTTGGCAGACCAATTCCTCTTCCCACTAGATCCCTTAACGCCAACTCTTTCATTTGTATATGCCAAATGGGTTTTAACCCTCTCCATGCTCCCGAGTTCAGTAAATCTCTATTAAAGGTATCTGCTCTCATCACCCTGTGAGAGAAGGGGCTAATCTCTGCAGTTTCTGTAGACAACAATCGCACATGGAGCAGTAAGAGGGAAAGAAACTGAAGACCGAAATTCCAGGGGAGCCTCGGGCACACCTAGGTGGGTGTCAGCAGACATGCCTCTTCTGCTCCTCCCTTGTAAGGCTATCCCATGCCAGATCCAACAAGGCACAGTGCTGTGGTCCCAGGGCTGGTAGCCTCCTGGCAGGGCACCTTGTGGCACGGAGATAAAGGCAGTAGGCATAGGCCACATGACTCCAGGTCTGTCTTGAGAGCCTGAGGGAAAGAGCTCTTGGGGAAGAGCCAAATTCAAAAGCAACCCAAACTGTTGCTGTCCTTGCCAGAAGCACGTGCTCTGCTACCAAGCTAAATTACGCAGGACGCCCCGAAAAGCAGGCAGACTCGTGCTGAACACCTCTGTGACTGCACTGAGTGAGTCTCCTTGCTCAGTCAGGGAACTAATGGTAAAGCCCCACAAGGTGTTGGGCACCTTCTAAGAATGCTCAGGATCCTCATGTCCCAGTGGTACTGAGAAGTGATGGGAACGCTGGGTGCTCAGCAGTTTCAGGACTGATTCATTAAATCATACTAGACTGATAAAGAGGAGGCATATTTTGAATTAACAAAGCAACTATAGATAAAACCTTCAGGGACAAAATGCCTTCTCCTATTTAATCTTAAAAAAAAAAAGGGGGAGAATTAAAATGTAGCTGCGTTTACCGAGTATTGTATCAGCCTATAATGCAAAGAATCCATTAGAGATTCAGAAATTCTTAAACAAACTACGGGCTTTCAGAATTTTTTGCAGTTGGGTTTTCATGGCAAACCTTGAACACTGAAATAGGAAAAGAACTTAAAACTGTAATAAAAGAGGTTATGACACAAATACAATTAAAAAAAACCACCACTTTTTGGCACTGAAGCATATGCTCTGCCCCCTGCAGCTAAAAGTCACATACTGAGAGTGTTTGTTCTGTCAAGAATTACTAGTTTCAAGCGTGGCTGGTGATTTTGGACAGTAGCACTTCAGAAACCTTCAATCTGGCACTTTTATCACTGCACATTTATTAAAGCATCCCCACCGTCCAAACTCCCAGGAGTTTGGGGATCTGACCTCTGGGAAAAAAGAAAAAAAAAGGTTCCTGAGACACTGTTTTGATCGGATCCGTACTTTTTTTTTTTTTTCTTCAGCCAGATCATTATTCCAAACCATTCCTTGATTCTTCAGAAAAAGTAGTAGATGCAAGAACGCTTCACTCCTTTCTTTCCTGGGAACAGACTGGCAATGAAGCTGGCCAGAGCCCACACAATTGCTGCTAAAGGTGCTAGTGTTCTCAGCAAAGAATTATTTGCAAGCTGTAAGATTAGAAGCAAACCGATCAGCAGAATTTATTTTAATGTAATCCATTGCACTTCACTTGCCCCAAGATGTTCTGGAATTAGCATGAATACAAGGAAGAGTTCACTGTTTACTCTTATGCATTTTACTATGCAATACAAAGTGTTTGTTTATTTAGTACAAATAACATTAGCTATAAATGCATCTTTTCTTTCTTTTTTTTTTTTTTTTTTGTTTTTCCTGGTTAGTAAATTCACAAAGCCATCCAGATTTCAATCTGTTTGCTGTATGTATGTATTAAATGAATTTGTAAATGGAGTGTTCATAAATGTTTTACTAAGGCTTATTTGTTATTCCCAGTATGCAATTGCCACTCTAAGCAGTCATATATTTGTTTTACTCCCTGACTGTGTACATTTTGGACATCAAAACCAGTAACAGAGGGTAGTATCCTCCTGGTTAACACTTCCTAACAGACCTATTTTTGCTCTGAGATGTCAAACTGGGGAGGAAGCTGTTATCAATAGCTGTCATTTCTCCCTCCGCATCGTGCCAAAGCCAACAGGTAATTTTACCCAACACACATGCCAGAAAACAAAGCTCAAAACTCTCATCCATGTATTGTTTTTGCAAACATCCAAAAAAATACTTCTATTTGCCATTACTTAAGCAGCTTTGTACATGCTAAGTACAGTCTTCAGTATATCTTCAAAAAGACAGTAAGGGTGCTTCCAAAATTACAGAAACAGCTTAAAAATGATGAACCTGAGAATCTGAGTGCAATCTGAATTTTCATTCCTTGAGGTTTTAATTTTTTTTCTGCCTGTTCATACAGTCATAGACCAGCAAGCATGAAAGAGATGTCTCTAGGTCATACACTCCATGCCCTGATCCATGGCAAGATCATCTGCACCTATGTCAATTTCTGGCAAACGTCTGTGTATTTGACCTGCCCTTACACACCTCCAGTAAGAGAGGCCTGTATGCAGTATCCTCCAGCCAAACCATCAGAAAGTTTCTCTTAAACTCTAACCTAAAATTGCCCTGCTGCAGTTTTATCACTTTTTGTACTATTTACCAAGTGTGCGGAGAACAGACTGTTCCTCTCTTCTTCGCGGCAGTCTTTCGCACACTTGATGATTTGCACCATGTTCTTTCTTTCAACCCTCTTTTTTTAGGCAAAGCCTTCTCAGGTCGTTCAACCTTTTTCAGAAGGCCATGTTTTCTAGGCTTCTCATCATGTTTGAGGCTTTCTTTTGGAGGCTCTCCAGTTCCTACTCCTCTTCCAGCAGCTCTGCTTCTCGTCCTGGCTGAAGCCTCACCTGTTTGGCAAGCTGTAGGCTACGACCTTTCAGGAAAAGGCTCATCTTTTCTGCAGCAACATGTCTTTGTTGACTTATTCTCTGTCTGCTGCTGAAAAGGGTAGTGGTTTATTCTCTGGGGGGAAAGGGAACTATTGCTTGACTCTAGCTCTTGTGATCCGCTCTGAAGCCTCTGATAAATTCACCCCTGTACAAGCCACACTCCTCTTCTTCAGGGTCCCACTTCTGCTAGATCTGGATCAAAATCTGTCATCGCTGTGATCCCAGTACTGTGTGACACGCAGTAGGAGCAGTCAGGAGCAGTTGTACTTTCATGTTTCGTGGCAGTTGATAGGAAGAAAGGCTGTCCCTCAAAGAGGGACTGAAGAGCAGCTGCTTCCTATGTCAAGGCAGAGGTAGTGCTGGTGCCGCAGTGCCGCTGGCAGCAGCACTGCCTCCCTTGCCTCTGCGAGTACCCAGCAATGGAGCAAAGTCTTTAATTTCCTTTGTGAGCAATCCAGAAAGTTACCTAACTCATTAAGAGGCAGGCAAACTCTGGTATCTTCTGCCATGTGCTCCAGAAGCTAAGCTAACTACTGAGCAGGGGCCCTGAAGTTTCCTTCTGCTGGAAAAAGACACTGCTCCAGCTCCTGTGCTTTATTGCTTTTCGTTGCCTTGCACTAGTCTGCACAATTAGCCCAACAGAAAGAGTCCCTGGACAGCAATTGCGGAGCAACGCAGGTACTCACGTGGCAGAAACTTTGCATAAAGCCTCCCTGTAACTGGAACGAGTTGAGGAAATAGGAAGGCACGAAGACAGCTAGTCCTAAATGTGGAGAGTGATGGATTTTGCAGACCTGTCTCAGCAGTCTTTTCCACCCAGCTCTGACAGCTGGATCAGAAGACAGAATCTGATACTGCTTCTTTTTTTTTTTTTTGTGGAGGAAAAGACATCGAAAAACGTCCCATTGCTTCAGAATAATGGCATGCCATTATGCTAGAGATGAAGCTTTCTACCAGCTCAGGAAATGCGAATAATGCCATAGTGATATACACAGCCAATACTTGATTTTTTTTTTTTTTTTTTAATTATTATTATAAATAAAAGCAAAGAGCCTGGAATGATTAGAGTATGTCAGAAAAGAGTTGCGTGACAGCTATACAGGGAAAATACACTCTGCATGAAACCTACAAAAACATTATTTGCAACCAGTAGATGAGGTCACCTTTATGCCAGCAGAACCACCCTCCATACCTCACCTGCTGGAAATAAAATCAGGGCACAGTCAGAAGTTATTGCATGATAGATGGTAGATATTAAAGGGCCACCAGAACAGGAGAAAACCCCTACAGTTAATGCTGAAATCTGCAAGAAACCGAAAGGGGTGACATTCAGACTCAGTTTTCTTAAGCATATGCCTTTTCTGTAGAAAATCTTGGAGACTGAAATGAAGACTGAGTCCCTAACATGAGGATCTATTTCTTGTCCTGAGGATCCATTCACCACCATGCTGGCACTGCAGCACACTGCTAAGTGAATCTGCCATCTCTCCAAAACTCAAAAGCTAGAAGTCTGCATTGTCTTGTCCCAACACACTATAACCTTGCCAGAGACAAATACGTGTACTGTAAACACATATTTAGCTATTGACTGCAAGAATAGGAAACCAACTCTGACCTTGTACCTAACCACAAGGACCATGTGTCAGTGAGATTTACGTGTGTGCATGTGTTGTGTTATCATTTATTGTTGTTCTTATGTAAATAGTGTTTTGTTTAGCATTATTGCCTTGCTAACTCTGGTCCTTACGGCTTTATTAATCTTTCTTAGTTAATAAAATAAGCACCTGAATGAAGCAAGGGCTCATCTATTTCCCCAGCACAACCACACCCCAGCTAATCTATCTGCTGTCACAGCACTCCACTCTGAAAGCTGGTGGGAAGCATGGGGGCAGAAGGGCTGTGAAGCTCCCAAGAGCTGCACATCGATCCTGGTGGTTCAGCTCCGCAGCACCAGGCTGCCCCTGCAACACCCATTATGATGATCATGCTCACAACCATAATTCATTACGGGTGGAGACTATCGGAGAAGAGCGTTGGTGAGTAGTGGGACACAGAGAGAGCAAATTAACTCCACTCCTGTGGACCGCAAAGTTCAGAAAGACACAGCCTGTTACCTCCACGCAGAAAGTCTGTAAGAGCAGCAAGTACATAAGGAAGGTGAACAGATCAATGCTTCCTTACATAAACATCAGGGATCAGCACAGGTCAGGAAAATTTAAAAATCACTGCAAGTCTGTTGGCTTACAAGTCTCCTAGAAGTCTGGAAGTATATGGAGATGCAAATTTCCTGGCAAAATATAGGGAGTGTATGAAGCAAACAACATGGGAAACTAGGATATACGCGCTCTGCAGAGAGTCAGTTTTTGGACCTCAGCTCTTCGGTTCTTGGCTAATACGTATATGCAAAATAAGAAAGAAAAGTTCATCCCATTTATCCCACCTAGAGACAGATGTCTCACACAGACATGAAGTATCTGCCAAAAGAGCTTCCAAAACTTTCTGGAAGATGTTCGTCATAGAGGAAGAGAACATGTATGATTTAGTACAGACAAACAATTAAAACAAAGTTAATCTGAAATAAACAAAAATTAACAAATCCACCTCCACACCAGTCCAGCCCATACTAAGTCTCTCCTTCCACATGTAGGAGGAATTGAAGGTGAGACAACAGCATGACAGGGCAATACTGCTTAAGAGTGATAAACTGATGCTCCCTGCTCATAACCTGTTTTTAATTTTTAAGAAAGAAATCAATAAGTGCAGATAAAACACAGAAGGCTGTAATCCCTGTGAGTAATCTTGTCACAACATGTGTTACTGTAGTTCTACACTTTTACCTTTGCACTTTGTTGTGTGTAACAGAGCAACATAATTAACCACTGGTAGGTAGTGTTTACGTTAGTTCTCAAAAGGTTAAGAAGCTGATTATAGCTAAAATCAGCTTTGCCTGGGGCTTCAGTGGCTCTGTGTAATCAAATTAGACAAGCAGGGCACAGTGTCACCTAACACAAACCAGTGGCACTTTCTTCTCTGCTTTGACCTTTTTCATTAGATGAGCAAGCCAGGTTTTAGCTTATTCCAAACATTTTGAACAGATTAGTTCCCAGTAAACTCCAAGCGATAAGCCAGGCATTAGTGCACACTGTTTTTGTAGGTGAGTCGGTGAGACTGCACTCAGGAGATTATTTGGGGGTAGCGCCAGCTTTGCTTTCCCCTGAAATTAACCTTTTGGTTTACATTTTTATTTTGATGGGAACTGTTTTTTGAAGGTGAAAAGCAATAATTTCAAATCCCTAAATACCCTCGATCACTTTCTTTGTCTTGGACATTTTAATGTTTTGATTTTAGAGATGGAGAGTGGTTTTCCAAATCCAACACCAAACAGAAAACTTCATAAACACGGTAGATAATGCATTAGCATTTCTGAGAAGCCACAGGTAATGCGTTCAGCAGAGTTACGGCTCAGCCACGCGACGCAGCCGCTGTACTCTTTGAAGTCAAGCAAGGTGAATGGTATAATGGAGGAGTTTAAGGAGGTTTAATAATGTAGAGAGAAGAGCAAACCAGCCTCACATCAGAAGAGTGCTTTCTGCACAGCTACACTGTAACTACATTTAAATGCAGACTGCAGTGCCGGTAGCTTCCATAATCTCAGTATCTTTGAACATAAAGGGAAAAAAAGATTAACCAGGCAAAGAATATACACAGAAAAATAATGGCAAATTTAGATAAAAAAATCTGCAAGTTAAAAATGCAGCATGCTCTTCTGAATTTTATACACTAACATAAAAGACAGTGGCCAACTATATTTGTTGAATCTTTACATATTTGTTCCCCAACTTCAGCGGCAGCTCTGCCTGTTCAGGTACTGTAGCCAAGTTATGGGGAGTTTACGCTGTGAAAACAAGCAGGCATGTGAAACAATAGCTTCTGCAGATGATTCGTGCTTACTCGTTTACAGATAATAAAATCAAAACTTGTTATTTTAATTGATTTAGTCATAAATACAGAGTTACAGAAGTCAAGTCTCTGTACTTGCACAGTCCGATGATTCCTGCTAATCCAGCAGTACTTAACAAATTCACATGTGGTTAGCTTGCCTTGCCATAGCTGTAGATCACATTTCCATGCTGCAAGCTGTGCAGAAAAAATCAATATGCCAAGTTTAACATACGGACAGGAAACATGATGTCCTCCTATATTTTCAATGAACTTCAAATGACTGTGCTGTTCCTATTCTACAGCATATTTGAGGGAAAGGCATTCTTGAGGAAGAAGAAAGATCTATCACACAGTGAAATACACAAAAGCATGACTCATGGAATCACACCTGGCTCTATCGTAACAATGTACTTCAAATAGTATGGCATTATGATTGCCTCCTCCTGCCTTTACACTTCTAAAGCAGTGGCCTGCCCTTCAGACAGAACACACGCTCGCCATGCCCGTCACGTTTAGCAGCGAGTCCCTGCTGCCTCGTACAGCTCTGTAACGTGGGGGGGACAGCAATCCTTCCCCCCCAGGCTGCCAGAGCCCTGTCTCCCTTCCCTGCACCTCCCGTGACCCGCGGCCCAAGGCTGGCACCGCATGGCGGCTCCTCCACAGGCCCTGGTGGCCGATGGCGCCCTGTAGGCCTGATGGCGGTGGCTAAAGGCCTCTTTGCCAGCAGCAGAAGGACAAAGGGGATGACTCGAAACCCTTGCAAAGACAGTGGGGGTGTTTCCAAAATGTGAGGCTAGGCAGGGAAGCAGAGGGATCGTCAGCTCTTTCACCGGTAATTTCTCTTCATTGCAATGAGCGGCTGTAAATGGATTAATGGCATTTAGCTCTAGAGAGCATGTCATTGATCTGCACCGAACATATAAACTGTTATATAAAACACACTCAAAGACTTGCGCTTGTTCCTAACTTTCTATTAATATGTCATTTGCAAGACAAATTTTATTCAGAGATTAATGTACCATTTTAAAAACCGTAGGCATAAAACTCCCAATCAGGAAATAACAATGTAACAATTTTAAGTGTTGAATAATATTAATACTGGAATAAATTACAATTTCAGTACATTTTAGCCTTCTTTTATCAGTTCAGAGAATGTAACGTAGTCCCACACGAGTTCTTTCACACAAATGAGTTCTTTCACGGACTCCAAAAATATCAGATACATAAACTTTACTTCCACAGTCTCCCCTGATAATGCAGGAGAATTGATAATTTTGTGGCAATGAATGGTGATCACTGCCCAGTATCTACAGACTGCTTCAGGTGTAATGTGCGGATGTGTGTGAACGTATGCCCCTTTGCAAATCAGAGGATGCTACAGAGCACAGATGAGAGCCAACCTCGAGATACGCGATGCTGAAGTGATGATGGTACTGGCGTCCCAAGGCAGTTCTGCCTGTGCCAAGCTACCAACAGTGCAGACTTTGTCCATCCGTCAAGACTCCTGTACAGGGCTCCCGGTTTGATAGCTAACATCTGGATCTAAATAATGGCCTACACAGCTTGCTCACTTCACTTGGGGGCTTTTATGGGGGGTTGCAACATGGTCAGGAAACTTCCTCCACACAGACAGCTTCATTAGAGCTGGCCAAATGAGACTGTGCATATGCAAATCACTGCTGAGTTTGTACTAGATCTTTAACATCTTAATGCCTCCATTTGCTTTTTCCCCCTGACTTTGACATTGCTTCACTGTGAACAGCTATATTTAATTTACAAGTTCTTTTTTTTTTTTTTTTTTCCTTTTCTTTTTTTTTTTTTTTTCCCTTCCCCAAAACCAGGAGGCAGGAAGTAGATGGGTGTAACTTGCAGAGGCAGCTGAGATGAGCTGCTGGCAGGGTGAAGTGGTAGGTTTTAGTAATAGCTGGAAGCTGTAAGAGGTTCTGAGCTTTGAAGTCAGTGCAGCTTTGATGTACTGCTCCCATAGTTAATCGCAAGATAGTCTTGAAAGAAAAAGATTTCCCAAATACCATCCAAGTGTCATTGCTTGTGAAATCCTTGAACGATTTTTTTTTTTCCTAGTGAACTTTAAATCTAACAGTGGGCTGCTCTCACTGCCTCTCAGTCACTCTTAAAGTATATTAATCAGTTAAAAAGATGATTAAACACATGCTCGGTCTGGTCCAGGTGAGTAGCTGGCTGCATGCTGCTTTGCCAATGAACTTTGAGTACTTTCTTCGCTGCAGACATCGTGCTCAGCCACAGCGAGGAACCGCAGAGCAGGATGGTGGCACGGGAGGAGGTGGACAGCAGCCTCCAGGGTAGCTGTGGAGGAACATTTACTGATTTTTCCCATGATATAAATTGTCCTTGAGTTGGACACTCAAGCAATGAGAGCATTCATTTTTATCGAAAATATAAACAAAACTATCACTGGCCAATTAGGTTAAAAAAATCAACTCATAAAAGCATCTTTTGAATATTTAGCATCTTTTGAAAATAGTTGTACGATTTATTTTAATAACTGGATTTTAAGCCTGAACCTACTCTACATGTCAAACGTCATCTATGAACTACATGCCAAAGTGCAGCAAAACAACCATTTCCAATGAGTCCAAAACTATCAGGTCAAGAACATCAAAGGTTTAAACCACAATCCCCGTCCTACAATGAAAAGCTCTTTACCTGTGCACATTTATATCTGAACAGAAAGGGGAGACACCATTCACAAACACCCATGTCTGTCCAAATGGACAGAAATAAAGAAAATGGCATGTGACTGGTAAATTATGAGAGAGCAACACGTCAAGGTTAGAGGTCAGTGAAGATTTCAACAAATCTCAGAAGATATGGCAACAGATTAAGCAAAGGGATAGACTGCCCTCCAACCCTAACCTGTTAAGACCTTTGAAGTCTTGTGGTGACCTCTATTCTGCTCTTTCATATTAGTTGTTAGTTACACTAATTACAGCCTAATAGTGCACTGGAGCCAGGCACTTTTTGCAGAGCCATCTGTAGGAGGGCTATGTGTGGCACAGTGACCTCCAGCTGAACAGAGCTGTGCATGTCACAGGCACTTGCCCCTTTCAAACAGTGGGCTGCATCGCCTGTCGCAGGTAACGAACTTTAAGGTGTTAGTAACTTCAACATGTTTTGCATGCTCAAGAAGCAGACATAACATTTTGCAAGAGAAATCGTAAGCTAAATAAAACCCTAGCCCCAAACTTGGGTTAGTCTACACGGGGTCTGACTAAAGTGCTGAAACAGATTTAATTCTAAGAACAGTTGTAATGTGTGCTGGCATAATGATTACCAAAATAAGGATGTAAAGTGCAACCCCTCATAAATACTGCATATTCAGCACTGAAATCAAAGAAGTAACTTAGTGTTGCTGCCAGTAAGCTTGAGTGAGGGAGTGTGGGATTAGATGTGGAGTCTATTTGCATTGATTTTGCATCAATATCCATATTAATGCTAACACAATATTGTATCATATCTGGGGACAGCATTCAGCTCAGAGTCTCTCTGGCAGCTGAAATATCACTTGTAAAGCTTCAGTAAATCATTTAGTAGCATTAAACAAAGTCAGGCACTAAATCAGAAGAAAAGTTCAGAAAAAAAGATGTAGTGCATAAAAATCATACCAGAATTAACAAAATGTATAACAAAAGAGCCTGTGTGTGGAAAGAATAGCTATTCAAAATCAATTTCTATTTCCTCATTTATACGAGGAATATTTTTTACATGGTAGATAAAAGCTTTGCATGATGACAAATCAATCCACCTGCAATTGCTGGGAACTCTGTTACCAAGATAACATAATTTGTCTGCGGGTGCAAACTCTCTGCTGTGAATACACCTCTAAAGAGATACAAATAAAAATGTAGTTTTAATGAAGACACAAATGAGGAGAAACTAGGACTTCTTGCATCAGCTAGTAGCAGAGCGCTCAGAAAACAAAATGAAAGTCTGACAGGAAGTGATATAAACGCTCAAATATGATTTAATCTGAATTTCCGAACATTTAATAAAACATAAGCTTTATGATCAGCATGTAGAATAATAGAAAAGATCCTGACTTCTTTACTGAGCCCTGAGCTATCCTGGAACAAAGATACAAGGATATAGGGAGATATAGGGACTGATCTTCCCAAGCTCACATACGTGCACCTCATACTTACTAATACACAATTTGCAGCTGATCTCTCTGCTTAGAGCATGTTCTTGCTGGGTTGGCTCAAAGAGAGCAACTCATGGCATCCAGCTGGTGGGAAATCACACTGCAATTTGGCACCATCTCCTCTGCACTCTCCTCCACATGGTTCATGGTTTCTCTTCACTTTGTCCTTGCCCAGAGGGAAGTAAGTATGAAAACCTGTGTCTTGTGCAGTTCTTCTGTCTGTCCCTGACTCCTTTAGTCATCAATAAAAAACAAAGCAGCACAGCTCTTCTCAACAAACCTCTTTCTTTGGCTTCTCTGCAAAGGTACCCTGTCCAGGCGGATGCCAGAGCCAGCGCAGCTGCACTTGGGTGCAGCACCACAACCCTACAGCGGGGACTGATGGCTGCAAGCACAGCCAGTCCCACAGACAGCAGCAGCACAAGGCAAGAGCCAAGGCTATGCCAGAGTTGGCTGTAAGATGGTCTGACACCCCACTGCTCAATCCAGCAAAGATCTACCTCTCCAGCCATAAGGAGATTCCCCAGATTTACCTTCTCAGAAAGGACAATGCATTTACGAGGCATAGGTAAAAGTAATTGATTTGCATGGACATGCTAATTGAAGTGACCAATTATCAGCTGACAGACTGTTTAGTGCTTTTTCAGCTCCCAGGCCCCTGAAGCTTGAACCCTGTCCTCTGAACACTAATGCAGATCTTTGTGGAACACTTATGCTTTCTTGGAGGACAGGAGATGTGTGCTTTGAGGCTGACAGAGAGAATTACAACAAAGCATAAAGCAAATGGTTAATAAATTTCATCCAAAGCTATTACAAGAAGGAAAAAAATTACACTTGAATATTTGTATTTAATTCACATTCAGCATTTGGTTATAGTAGTGGTCTCCAGACACAAAAGGACGGATGTGAGACCCACCAAAACCACCAGGAATCTTTCTCCTTTGGTTTTAATGGCAGCTGAGTCAGGTCCCTAGCAGTCAAAAGAAATTTGTAAGATTCATAAGCTATGCTGAATTTGTAAGCTGTACCTAATAGAAGAGTCTAAGTTCTGCAGTCAGTAGTAGGAAACTGTCAAAATCATAAACGTCTGGAGCACTCTTGAAATAAAACAAGTTGTACCTTGCAGCTCTTACATGCATTAGTGTTAGACTCCAGCACAGTACTGCTTTAGGAAATCTTCAACTGTTATCCTATCTGTGCTTGATCGTATGGAGAAATACTGAACAGGGAATAGAAAAGATTTCACTAAATGGACCAAGCTGCATAAGAGGATGTCTGTAACTCTGTTCCCACATACCTCAAATAACAAATATTTTAATCTAACAAAGAGTAACAGTGAGCCCTTGAAGTTCATTTATCCTAGCATTGCAAAGTGACACCAGTTCTTAGGGAACAAGTGTTTTGAGTTTAGTACACATTCCCCATATGTGTGGCTGTATCAGGAAAGCACGCGCATCGGACCAGTGCTGGCACCTTCTGCTAGGGCTGGGCTGCTCCATCTTCTGCCCAGCATGAGCATTCAAACACCACAGAAGCACCTCTGCGTTCAACACTCAATTCAGTATATTGTTTAAACTCCGACATAAAAGCACTGACCATTTGGAGACAAAGAAAGAAATGACACATGCAGATATAAAAATAACTTGTTCTGCCTAGCAAAGCTAAGGTCTGCCCTCATCAGATGTGGAAGCTCTCAGCGGGACTCAAACAGTTCCTCATGCAAATATCTAAGGGTAAAAAAGTCGTATCTCAGATTGCAAACATATGTGGGTTTTATTTATGTGTAATAAGAGCTATATATGTGCATGTAATGGTTTATAACATGTATCATTTAAAATGATGTTAACATAAAAATATCAGATAAAGTAGTAAGATTTTTTATATACAACGTCTCATTTGCACAGAGATTAAACTAACAAAAAGAAATGCATTATCCTGCCCTTAAAAGTAGTGATGGGCACTTACTAGCATTTGTTCAGAAGTACACGATGTTTGCCTTCAAATTGACTACTGTACTCACAGCAGCAATAATAAAAATCTAAAATGTCTTACTCCATTAAATGTGTGGATTATTTCTCTACTGAGGTCTTGTAAACTTACCTAAAAAAAAAAAGGATTAATGTGGGGAAAAAAACGTATTCCCTTTTTAATATAAAAATTGGGATATAATTTTAAAAATCTTATTAAGCAAATTTGGCTGACCAGAATAAAGTATTTCCTGGAAAAAATACTTATTTTTAATACATGAACAAATGTCACACTGAGCAGAGTTTTTATGTCATAAAGTAAGAATGTAATGTCTGCTTCAGTTAGCCTTGTACTTAAAACGACTTGTGCAAACAATCAACATCTGAACATTAGTTATAAGCAGTTGTTTGCTTTTGCTTTTAATAAATAGATATCAATCACAATGCATTTAAAACAAGTCACTTAACTGTCCCCGTGCATTAACATGATGAGATTAGTTGCTGGCATTGGTTAGCAAAAAATGACAAGTCCTCCCGAAAGAAAATTGGGCCTTTCAAATATAGCCATGTTCCTTGATAGGAGAAAGTTTAAAGTGCAAATATACTGTGAAAAGGGCCTCTAAAAATGGCATCACAGCGCTCCATGTTTCTCATCTTTTGGTTATTTCACAGGTTGGGAAACTAATCTTCTCAGCTGAGAGATACTTGGAGCAGCCAGAAAACTGTTAAATTAGCAATTTGAGGGCAGGGTGCTAAGAAGGCAAATATGATACAAATTTAACCTCCATGTGTTGCAAATAAATTTAATTTATGTGGCAAAGAAAAAGAAAGAGAATGTTAAAATCAATTCTATGCCACTGCTAGGAGTTTCTCCAATTCTTGTTTGTTGTCCAATCACAGCAATGTGCAGGAATTTGTTATAATTGGCATAACTGACAGCTGTTAAGATAATTTGTATGCCTGAAATATTAAAATGTCTGTTTATTACCTATTTACAGTGATCCAAGTGAATAAAAGTGCTGAGGATGTGACACCCTGTTCTAAAAACACCATTATTTATTCCAAAGACAGCAATAAATCTGAATGTGAGTCTTCAATGGATGTATGCCAGTGTGCCAAAAATGCCCAAGAGGAGATGATGGTAGGGAGGTTTGTGACCTGAGCAAATCAGAGAACAGAATAAGTTTCTTCTCAAGCAAGCAACTGCAGTGCATGGAAATTCTCCTTACCCTGGAATACATCAGTTTGGGAGGTAAACACTGCTGGTTTCTTCTGGCCAGTTCTACGTCAAAATTAAGAGTTCCTAAAAATAAGGAATGGTAATTTTCTAACACCAAAAGATATAATGCTTTCCATGAATTTACCATTTTGGACAGTGTTGTGACGGATAAAAATGAATGAAATCACTGGGCTGGAACTGGGTTGCCTGGGGCCAGTGAACCTGACCTGATTACATTCAGTCCGACTGAGCAGAGAAGTCTCAGCCAGCAACACGCAAGCTTGGTGCTTCAAATGGCTGTTTTCCTCAAGGTAGGAAAAATACTGGCAGATTTATTCAAGATGAGATATTTCAACATAAAAGAATGGCTGATATCTTAAAATAAATAAATAAATAAAACTTTGTTGCGTGACAAAGACAAAACAAAACCAAAAAACCCACAGAGCTTTAGTCCTTCTGGTTCAGTGAAAAAGTAAAGTCAATTGTCAGGTATAGAAAAAAGGTGGTAATAGCTTGTCGTTATGAAAAGATGATAAAGAAAGCTAAAGTTATCAAAGCAAAAACAATCTATGACTGGCAAACAGCACAATGAGGAACTTTTTTTTTTATATATATATACAAGCAGCAAATGCAATCCATAGCAAACATATGTTGATCTTCAGATGGAGATGGTGAAACTGTAAATAACACAGAAGAAAGTATGAAATTGTTCAATATATGTTTCTATTATCTATCTGGAAAAAAAAAGACAGGTGTTTGGTGAAGTTCATTTTATTTCAACTCATCAATATATTCTCAGGGATAAATATTTCTAACTTGGCAGGCTTGCAGAGTTTGTATTCAAGAGTCATAAAAAGCTAACTGGTTACCAAAGTTCATTTTGAATGAAACTTACAATATCAGAGAAATTAAAGAAGATGGGAGAAATCTCAATCGAACTTTCAGAAAAGACTATCTGCACAGTTAGCTTGACATAAATATCAAGAAAAATAAAGAATAAATGGATATATAGTTCCATAAATCCCTGCTTTAGATACCGTGGACATGAAGAATCAGCTCTTCCCACTTTTTTATTACGACATTTCATGTTTCTCTCTTTCTCTGTTGCTTTTCTTCCCAGCTAATCCTGTCTTCTTTAAGGAAAACAATCCCAATTCATTCAAACTTTCATTGCAAACCATCTGCTCTAGACTTCTAATTATTCTCAGTGCTTACCACTCTATCCAACTGTCTGATGTATTCTGGTGGGTGACCATTGCTTACCCACATGTTCCTGAACTTGTGTGTTTGCAACAAGGAAGATAGGGGGATCTAAACCTGGAATTTTGGAAAAGACTTCCCAAGAAGGATGTGGCAACACACAGCACAAAGGAAAGAACCAATTAGACAGGCATCTGCCAGGAAATGATGTAAGAATGTTTGATCTTGCCTTGGGGTGGGGGATGAAACTGATCCATGTTAAAAATCCCTTTCAGAACTGTGATATTGGAGACTACTAATGAAGAATTGAGATAAAAGAATGTAATTAATTAAAGACAATGTAACTTACTGGCAAGTAAGTCTCTAACAAATAAACTCAGTTCATCTTTGATGAATTAACATGCTTAACTGGTAAGGACTTATATGCAAATGAAGTATACTGATTTTTTTTTTTTTTTCCAGGCATTTGACTTATTCCTCCAGAATATTATGAGCAGCTGAACGAATTATGCCAAGTTTCCTATGCATTTTTGGAAAGCCCTTTGTCTTCCTTTTCTTTCCAGTAACTACCTCCTGCTTTTCTCAGGTTTCCCCTTAAAACTCTGGAAAAAAAGACCCTATATCCTGTCATTATATTGGAGCCACATACCTGCTACAGTTGGCTGGCTGTGACTGCTTCTTTGCTAGTTGTTTGTTTCCAGGCACCATGTATATCACCTGAGTTACTCTACCTTGTCTTTCAAAAGAGACATTGGAAAGTCCTCCTTTTATGAGGACGACCCATTTCTCATTTCATCTTCTATTCTGTCTACTGTTAGCAGTAAACTCAGAGCAACTTAATTACAACTAAAACTTCAAATTAGGCAGAAATTGATCAATGCTTCATAAATTCATAAGGGGACAAATGGCACAATTGTAGAATTCCTGTTTACTTGGGAAAGCATGTTAAAAATCAATATAATTCAATATTTCTAGGAACTTGCAGACTAAGTAATCTGCAAATGTAGTTGTCAGGGAGAAACCGCTATTGAATAGAGATGTTACTAACAGAGTGTCCTAAGGCTATTCAACAACACAGGAAGTAAATGTAAATTCACTGGTGGTAAAACTTGTGCGAATGCGAAGATTGGCAGAATGAATATTAACAAGAAGGTCTGCATCCTTTCTGTCCTTTTTTTTTTTTTTTTTTTTTTTTTTTTATTATTGTGTATTCATCTGTTTGTTTTCTTTTTTTAAACCTACATGCAGTGCTGCCTAACATTACCTCAGAACAAAGATGAAGAGCTGCAGTTACAGAAAGGATACCAAGAGCTGCTGAACAAGCTTCTCCTACACAGCCTCTCTACAGTATGGTGATAAAGGGGTCAAACATGACCCTTGGCGGATGAAACAGGAGAAAAGCAGGTAGTGAAGATGTGAAGTCTGTATATTGCATTAGTGAGATGCAAGTCTGTTTCAAAGAAAGGATGTTGAAAGACTGACGACGCCACAGAAAAATGTATAAAAGCACTTGAAACCTGGAGAAATTAACTCCAGTTAACTGCAGTGAGACTTAAAGAACTCTATGTATTCTGTTTCTCAGAAGAAAATTGAGTGTTGATTTGATTCCAGTATCTAATTCACTTGGTGAAAAAGCAAATGTACTCAATGGCTCTTTAACTTAGCAGAAAAAGGCACAGCAAGAACTAATGGCTGGAATCTGAAACCAGAGAAAATCAAACCAGAAATGTGCCACTCCTATTAAATGTTTGAAAAATTACAAAAGCAAGCAATGGATTCCTCATCTCTTGTATCCTTCTAGCCAGAGCTGAATCACTTTTGGGAAGACACACTTTGACCAAATACAAGTTATAGATTTCAGCATAACATCTGCTCAAAATATAAAGAGCTGCATATGAGTGGAGAACAAGTAGTTGAAATGTCCTTCCTGGCCTAAACTATATGCACTTATGAAAGAAGATCAAAAGTGAAAGAGGACATTTCTAAAAATTCTACCAAAATCTATAAATTTGGATTTGAACAGAAAATGCGAGCTGAAATGTAAATGATCTTTTGTATATTATTGCAATGCAAATAAAAGTGTTGCCACGGAATTTCATATTACATCCCTCACGGGTCCAAATACCTCCTTACAGGCTCTGAGGATTGGCGGAACTACAGCTTTTGGGATCTCAGTGATATACCAGATCCCATCTCTATAGATGTTCTGGCTTAATAGCGGTGCTGAGGATAAAGCAGCAAATACTTTTCAAAATGACTAACGGCATATGGAAACAACTTGGAGTGCCAAGACTAATATTCAGCCTCAGTCCCACAAAGTGCTTAACCAAAAGTCACTGAGAACCATGTGAAGAGTTCTGCTCTGGCTGGACTGGAGCCTGTAGATATTCCAGAAGAGAGGAAGGGAGTGAGGACAATGGTCTTCTCACCCACGCTGTGGAAGATACACTTTCACCACGCCACAGTAAGGACCAAGGTGCACCACCTGACATGAGGTTTCCTGCTTGCACTTGGAGCCTGGGAAGGCATTGTGTGCAGAAATGTGGTGACAAGCCACTGTATTAGGGAAGCTTCTGCTGCAATCAAAAGATAGTGCTGATTGAACCAGTGCTAGACTGTTTTTTAATCACACTTACCATAGTCTCTTTAAAGTGTCGCTCTAAACTGTCACATGGAAATCTGCATTACAGCTGCATCTGCCTATTCAAAAAGTGAACGTGTTCATTATTCCTCGTGCTGCCATCATGCCTGTAAATGCTGGTGAGGAACCGTGGCTTAGGCACTGTGGCGACACAGCCGTGCAGAGGTCTGGCTCAGCACTACCTGGGCTGGCTGGCATCTGTCTGTGCAAAGGAGAAGCAGACGCACCAAGCGAGAAGAGCTCAGCTCACAAGTCTGCAATTGTGCTGTAGGGTAAGAAGTCAGCCGGCACGTAGACAGACTTGTATATATAAAAACTGGTGAGATCATACTCAATAGTATCAGAAGCAATTGTCAGGGCAGTCTAAATATTTTGTAGGAAATATCTGGCTGTAATAATTTACATTATTCTTCATTATCACAATCAAACACTGCCTTGGGGAGTCGAAGGCAAGCATGCATCACTCTAAGTTAACTGTACTCTAAAAAAATAGCAATGATAAATAGATGTGTCTGAGTACAAGAATAATTATGATGAAACGTTTTCTCTAGTATCAGCACAGCCCCAAATACATTTAAGTATTTTGTAGAGCAGTACATGAATATGAGTGTGCTAAAAAATAATGGTACTGATGGTATGTCAAACAACTAATTGCTCATGAAGAAGTTATAAAAATTAATTATAAAATTGAATTCTCCCACTGCCACCACATCTGCTAGTTCAAATCAACACTTTCAGATTCACATCTTCTTATCTACTTTTGAGGCTCTGGAGTTCTGGAACAAAAACCGAAAAACCATTCAACAGGTCTTTACAGATTTTGTCCTTTCTGAAGCACTGTGAAGCTAAAACTCAAAACACAACATACAAGCTCACATCCATCTAGGTATCACACACGAAACAAAAAGCTGCCTGAAACACCTGAGGCTGAGCAGGAGACTAAGAGCAGAGTTCCTTTGAAGAATCAGGAGCAGGGAAAAAGCTACTTACTTCCACACTAAGAAGACATTATCTGAAGCTGGACTTAGTGCACATGTGCAGCACCTGCCAGAGCTGGTGCTGAGACAGGCTGATGCTTCAAAGTGTCTGTAATAATTTCCAATCCCTGATGTACAGTGGCAGAAATGGGAGTGCAGGACCAGCCCTTCCAGCATGGAAGGATGCTCACAGCAGTCTACAGAGCTACCTTCATGATACAGATTCCTGCTTTTCTCAGCCCACATTATTAAAGTTACAAATACCTTATAACAAATTGACACGCACATAAATATAGGAGCCTGCCACTTTGACAGAGCACTGTAGTGTTTAATCTTTTAAGTGAAAAGCTTTTATTGGCAGAACTACATGAACACGAAGACATAAAATGTAAAGAGGTTTACAGTAAACACTGATTACTGTAATCTTAATCTCCATGAATGACTAGTGAATGCAAAAATAACATTTTTAGCACAATCTGCCTTATTTTGAAATGTGCGTGGTATGTGTGTGTGTATTTCTTAAATTATTGGACACAGATCACTGGTCACAAAATACTAATATCAGAAAATAGTCCAGAAAAGTCTTCATCAAATCGATTAAAGAATGAAAAATCAGAAGCATTGGTAAAACAGGCTAAAAAGAGGGGGATGAGCTAAAGTATTGTCTCAGTGCTTAATGTACTTTATGGTTGTTTCTGCCTTGTTTGCTATGAGCAAGATTCATAAATGTTTACGGGTGGCGGTTTACTGGGATACAAGGAAGGCTGGGAATAAAAAAGCAGAGAAAAGCAAACTGTGGTTGTCCTCACTGTGGCTGTCATGAACCTCACCCACGTAACTCCCCGAGCACAGACCCTGCAGTGCTGCAGAGCAGAAGGTCCTTCTGCCTGAACCCCAGGGTCTGCTTGGCACGGGGTGCCCCCGCGGCTGGTGGGGTCTTTTTGCAGAAACCCTGAACTTCCACACCAGTAGGCAAAAGCCACCTGTTAGACAAAGCCTCTGCACCTCTGCAGCCAAAGGGATGATTCTTGGCTTCACTGCTACTGACACCAGGTTTGCCACACAGGCTTTATCTGACAGCTGGGCTGCAGGTCTGCTCTTCCACAGGACGGCTCGCTGTGCAAGTCATGCGTTCAGTTTCTTGGATCAGTGCTTTTAAGCAGATCTAACAGTCCAGAATAACTTTACTTAAATTTACTGTAGCCCCATGGAAGGATTATTGATGCTATTCTATTACTTAGCACAAAGCAGCAGTCTCCAGGGGACTGTTTAGTAGCATATTCTTGTCTGGATATTAAATCAAGCTATGCCAACGACTCAAAAACAGCAGGTAACAAGCTTTTCCCTGTTTTTCAGTGAGCTCTGCAGAATCTCATCTTTCATTTGTTTTGAACTGCAAGTCTCTTATGCACATAGAGAAAAATCTCCAATCTCTCCCCCCCCCCCCCCGCCAAAGTACATAGGATGTGTTTAACACATGCAGGAATGCTTCTGGCTGTGGTTACGCTGCGAGGCTCAGCAGATGACATCCCTACTCCTTGTTGGGACAAGCTCCATCAAAACAACTACGTGACCTCCTTGGTGGGACAGTGAGTTTAGATGCCAAAAGTCTAGAACAGCAGCTCTGTGTCTGCTCAGTGTGCTGAGACTGATTTCATATTCTGGTACCATGGCAGGTATAGGGCAAGTAAATATAATAATACCAACAAAATTAATACCAGTAATACCAGTAAAAACTCCACAACATTATGTGCATTTTAACTATTATGACCATGATCTTTATAAATATGCAGCGGATCTTCTGGAAGGCTGGACATATTCTAGGTGGCCTTTCTTGAGAAGGGGATTAAGCCATGTGACCTTCAGAGGTCCCTTCCAACCCCAACCATTCCATCATTCTGGCAAGCCACTTTCTTTTTCCTTCTATTTATTGATTTGTAAAGGAAGCCAAATACCTGCTGCAGCCTGTTAGAAATAATACTATTTTTTTTTTTCTGAATTCAAAGTGAAAAAGGTTGTGCTTGCCCCACCTAAGTGAAATTAAAGATTTTATACAACATACAATTCAAGCTTTATGTTTGATACCAGTAAATACTATCTGAGGACTCCCTTGAAATACTATTCCATAGTTTACAGTTGGTCACCAGCACCACCAGCAAGGGTCACACCTGTTCCCCCAAATTATTCTTTTTTCTTTTTGCTGTAACCAGACTGATTTCACTTCATTCAGCTCCATGGATTCAGTCTTGCACTTTATTCCTTATTACAGAGGCATATATTCAAGCCTAGGCTCATCCGTGAATAGAGCTTTTCTTGATTACTGTCAATGTTTCATTCCATTGTGTCATCTTGTTTGTCTTTTGATGTTATAATTACCTTATTTTACAATGTTTTAACTACATTGGCTGCAACTTTTAAAAGAATAACTAGTGATTTGGGGGGTCAACTAGAAAGGCTTTAAAAGCATTTGATTAAGCAATTCATTTTACTAACGTTACAGTAACTTCTTTTTATTTGATTATGTAAATGAGTGTTGGTGCATATCCACTTTGGCAAAATACTGAAAAGTTTAATCTCCTAAATAAAGAGCGTTCACTGGTAGAAGTGTATCAGCTAAGGATGGTATCCTGTGCAGAAGCTTAGGAACTCCTCATAAGACACCCCAAAATCACAGTGTTCAGGAAAACAAAGGCCATGCTTACCTGACAAACTTTCCCATGCTGCCTTTCCTGAGCAGAACACTATATTGAAATAAAAGCAACTTAATTCCTGAATTGCAATGGAGACAGACATGGACCCATAAATTTACTTTCTCCCATCCTCTATTTCAGCGGTTGTCACCCAGCACCTGCTCCGCTAGGATGGCTTCCCAACAGGCTTGTGAACTTTCTGCTTTGGAAATAGGAGAAATCTTGTAATGTCTCAGAGACGTAAAGAGAGCTACATCAATGACTAGCATTAACATGATACAACCTGTCGTTAAAACTTCTGTCCCATTCTCTGAATGAAATTACAAGTTCACCTCCAACTTCTACAACTCCTACTGCCACTCCATTTTATGTGATGGTTTTTAACGTACAGACTTCTTCTAAAGCCTTCAGTGCTCTCCACCCTATGTTTTCATGTCTTTGAATAGATAGGAAATGGATCCATCTCCCCCAAGACAGAAGAGAGGTCTTCTGGTTTTACTTCATTAAGAAGGTGGATAAGGACTGAGGAGGAAGATGACCTCAAGTCTAACAGAGGTCCTTAATGAGGGCTGAAAGTGAATAGGGTACAAGATTGATCCTTTAATACATACACCAAATAGCACAACTGGGTTACATGGGAGTTTTTAGAAGATTATCCCTTCAACATGGTAACAACCTGCCACAGAAAGACCTTATGCTATGACACCAGCATGTACCAAAATCCTTTAAATATGTAGAAAAGACCATAAAGACCCCCACAGTAGCCCACCTCTAGCCACAAAGAAACAGAATGGATTTATTAAGGATTGCTTTCTCTGTATCACTGTTGTTCTCACGCCCACACTGTTTAATTATTAAAGTGTATTAAATCCTCTTTGTAAGTGAGTAAGACATGAATGAATTATGGCAAACATTTTAATTACTTAATAATATTCTAATCAAAAGCTTGAACAACTCTATCTGGAAATACGAGTTGTTTTTCCAGTTTGATGGCCATTTATTTCTCTCTGGTGATTTGTAAGGAAAATACAAGCAAGTAAATGTGATGTAATATGAAGTATACACTGCTCACAAACAAACTGGGGTTGCCTGTAAATCCCAATATGCTGGCTGGCTGAATATCAGACCGTTTATGAAAAAGTTGGCTCATGAGACAGATATTCCTGAACTTAGTTCTCAGTGCAAACACAAATAAAGAAGAGGGTTTCGAGCAGAAAAGATAACTGAGTCTTCATTCTGCTGTAGATTTATTAAAAAAAAAATCTCCTCTCATTGCTGTGACTGCTCTGACTGTTATTCATTTAAATACCAAGGGCAATGCTGCCAGTATTTGAGTGTGGGCTATTTCAGTACTGCAATTCTCAGGAAATCACTGAAATAAAATTAGATACTAGTGCTCCTAAATCTAGCAGCATTTCATAAAATTATTACAAATTTCCCTAATGCAGGCTTTCACCATTGCTCATATAAACACACTAGGAATTATTCAGTTGTTCCTCTGTAGATGTCTTAGAGTTGTCCATATATAGAAAGAAATATGAACGAAACATATGAGTAAACTGGTAATTCAGCAGTAGTCACATAAAGCTATACTATTTAAAACTGTCCTTTTAAGAACCAAGCTGGAAATAGTAAGCTTCCATTTAAATCGTTGTTCAAAATCTCTTATGAAAACATCGAAAACATCAGTGATCTTAATCTAGTAGCACTGTTTGCATGCATGAAAAAATACAAATAGCCAACTTACTCTTTTACAATTTTTACTTGCTGAGATACCACCTCATTCAAATTAATTCTTCTGCTGGCAGCTTCAGTGTATCTTAACTTCATTGAGTATAAACATTATGCCCACTATGACCCTTCCTCAAAGAAATGTAAAATTAAGGCTTATTCATACCCTTATTGAAGTGTCAGTCAGTTTTTAAATAACATTTAGGATTTCTGTTATGTAATACCCTTTATATTATTTGCATAGGATGAATAAAAAGGAAGAGAGGAGAAGCTCAAATGGTCGATTTTCAGTATTGGCAAGTGCACTATAAACACTGACTAGTTGCTATCCAAGCACTCATTTACCTGACTAAAATGACCTCTATAACATGCTGCCTTCCACAATAGCTACACACATGTCAAAGATTGAAAGTGAATTCTGTCTTGAGGAATTCTGCTACTGAAGAATATTTTTCTTTTAAATTGCAGTAGTCTTCCATAAAGGAGTAAAAAGTTGGTAAATGAATGTTGAATCTATGAAAATTTTAGTAATATTTCATTTCCCTAAGCCCTAAAGAGCAATGTCAATGTTATTGCACTGTGTCTGTACAGAGCTGATGATCTGCATGGTTAGATCTCAGCCCACAGTAAAAATGTGATTACAGGTCTCTGGTTGTTGTGAGCTCTCAAACAAAGTATGGCTAATTTTTTTAAGCCTTCAAAGTAACCTGCAGTAAACTAAATTTCATCTGCAATGTGAGGTCTCATTAACAACCTCACATATCTAGACAGATACGGATCTCTAACTTGTCAAATGAACAACTGTGTCTCACAGACCAAGGTCAAACAGTGCTACAGCTTTTAAATTAATATTGTATAGGCAGTGTGTTCCTTTGAACCTGATTTTGCATTCTACAGAAATACCTCACCTATGGCTTTTAAGAAATCTGATAATCAAACATGAGCAATCAAATCAAACATACTCAGTAGCAGCTTTATGTATTTTAGGTTACTTTCCTATGTAGATTTGAGATTTTCCTGTTACACTGACAATTACACTCACGTCTGGAATTATTACACATTTACAAAAGTCTCTGTATATTATTTCATGTGCTGCTTATAATTTATGATTCATTAATGAGAAAGTATAGCTGAATACTTCCCAAACAGGAGAAATCTCACATTGTCTTGGACACTGTAAATAATTTGCTATACAAACTAGACTTCCATTGATCAGGACTCAGGGAACTGTTCTGCTTCACTTACGTGTACCTTTCATTAATTCTTCTTGCCTACATAAAGTTAGATGTTTATTCAAGGGCATATAATAAATTTCCCAGTTTTCATCATCACTATTATTTTTCATAAGCTTCTATCTGTAAGTCATCGATTAATTAAACCAAAAGAGAAAAGGACTAGAAAAATATATGGAGACAGGAGAATGAAAATCCTACAAAAGACAAAAAAATAAGTGGACTGTGTAAAGGAGCAGTATTCAGTCAGCCATCTGCTTCCAAGCATATCTTGCTGTTGAAGGGTTAAAATACACTCAAAACCCAATGTATTTTTAAAAGACCAAGCCACTCCTGGGCACAAACAGGTACATCCACCGCCTGCACACAAAGCGACCTACCTGCGGAGACTCGGGGGCAGTCGGGCAGCATCGACTCCACGGCCATATCCAGCGGTTCGGAGCTGGACACCCAGTTACAACAGTTCTGCATGAGAAGACAGGCAATTGTCTGCTAAGCCAAAAACTCAGAGCAAGGATAAACACGGGCTTTGTAAGTAAGGGTATTGCTTCAAAATGCTCTAATTTACACAGCGGTCCCAACAGGGACTGGAAGGTAAACTACACTAGCTAGTCATGCCAAGTGATGTTTAAATATTGTAGGTTCATCCTATATAGGTAAAAAAAAATAGGTAAAAAGGGTAAGATCAGGAGGATATTCGTAATGCGCTTAAATAGTATGTCTTTAAGCACTGCTTTGAGTGCTCGTGGCCTTCAGTAGGTGCTTGGACCAATTGGAATCTGAACTATCCACTGCACATTTTAAGCCATTTTTCTCTATAATTGTTAAATAGGTATTTATATAAAAACTGAACTGCTGGCTTCAGAAGTTGCAAAAAGTCAGAATTTTAAGGGTGTTTTGATGGAGTATGCTGTGGAGAGAAGCCTGTGAAATTCCAAACCAAGAGATTAGAGTTAAGCATTAAGATAGCAGATTAATATATAAATAGTTGGAAATATATAACTGTGATGAATTGGCATGAACACTTAAAAATGTAAATACTGGTCTTTGGGGGATTATGTTCAGGAAACATTTACATTTACTTTCACTCTTGGACCTCTGAGTGTGATGAATTTACCAGTAAGTTTTTAAATCTTTTAATCCAAATGATATTTATTCAGAGGAGTCTATGAATTAAAGTATTAAATAATACACCTCTAATAAAATATGCTGAAACTACACCAAATACATCGAACTGAAGATTCAATTACAAAGGAAGTACTTTTTTAATAGGATGTCCTGCCAAACTACAATGATCTACATGGGTCCCTTATTACAAATCTGAGTTCTGCCTTTCTCAAAAGTGATTAACTTCATTAAAGAAAAAAAAAAAAAAAAAGTTTTTTTTTGGGAAAGAGCCAATGAATTTTCAGACAGATTTCTAAAAAATCATCCCATCAATCATGATTGTAAAAATGGACGATTGCTATTCTGGTAAACAAGCATGTATTGTGTATTTGTAGATGCTTGCTGCCCTAGTTGTGCACCATGGAGTCCGTCCTCACTGTGGAAAGATCCTTGACTGGTAGATCAAGTGTCTTATTGTATTTCCTTAATTCATTCTGTCTGGAAGAAGATGTCAGCTGTGTTGCAGTGAGGAGAGAATTTCAAAGGCTTCAGTCCCCACCAATAAAGGCCGAGGAATGGCTTTTGAATAGATTTGTCAAGGCAACCCTACTGTTCTGGGACCAGGGAGAGCAGGAACAACATAAAGGAAGGGTTGCTGTATGAGATTAGAAAGTGAAGTTCACAAAGCATGGCAGATTTTTGTAAGAAACAGTAGATCAATGAAACTATTGAACTCGGTGGACAAAAAAAAAAAAAAAATAAAAACAAACACACTATCCAGTAATGTAACTTTTTAGTAAAAAATGGTTAAAATGGAATATTTCACAAAGGCTTCAAAGTTTAAAGTAGTAAAGTATTATGCATTTTACAATTTGCATATATAATTTTAATTAACAGCTGAATGTGAAATTGCAAATGTAAGATGGTAGAAATTATAAAAGAAGTAGAATTTTTATGAAGTATTACATTCATTTGAAATAAGTAAAATTAATATTAACTACTGATAGAACACTACATCAGAGAGCTGGAGATAATACAGAAGATTAGCACACAATTAACCAGCTTTTATATACAATGTGACACTTGCCTGTAAGAAATAAGTATTCTCGAAAGCAGTGTCAAGATATGTAAATGGATGATTTGTTTTATCATTCATCACAGCTCCTAATAAATTCAAAAATCATGACTTCTATAGGTACTAAAAATAGGCTACCAATGATACAGGAGAGATAGCTCCAATGAAGAATTACTTTTTTAACAATTCATTCTTTCAATGACAGCAATTAGCCCTACAGACAGGCAGCGATTAGGTGTATATTTTAATTATTATTCATTTTACCAGTAGCCTTAAACCTGATTAAAGTAAGAGATATCCAGGTGATATGCAAGTCTTAATACCACTCAGCCACACTTCACATATGTAAAATTCTTCTTTCTTATAGGAGATTTTCAATGCTAATGTAAGTTATGACACTCCATCCACTTTTTAGGCCATTAATCATTTAACTTATTCTTTAAGATCTGCTTTCTGCAAATGAAATTAAAGGTAATGCACTTGTCTTATTCAGACTAAATGCTTAAAGAAAAATGGAGTTGTCAGATTCAAATTACAGGATTTAAAATTTCAGTTTTACTACGTAACATATATTTTAAGGTTTTGATTTCCCATAAAGAAAATGGGGATTTTTCTGACAGAGCCTGTAGGGGTTACCATTCTTTACATTTTTAACATTTAAGTCAGAGCTGTCAGACTGCATCCCAGGTGATTCTCTATTCCCATCAGTCATGGCCTATAAAACGGTAAGGTTAAGTCAGGAATAGGCAGTCTGCACACAATGTTTCACTAAAACCACAGGAAAAAGTCAAGTTGAACAAAAAGTTCAGGATAAAGTAGTTTATATTTGCTACACACAACTATCGTTTTAGCACTCTGAAATGAGAACACAGAAAACACAGATATGAGCTTGATCTGACAAGGAATAGATTCATAAATTTAGTTAGTCTCACTTTAACAGCAAAAAAAAAAAATTAAATCTCACCAATCCCATACTTAAATATGAAAATTAATAATGAATGCATGGCGTCATTCTTCCCCCAAGGGTGGAAAACTGTGATTGCTGGCCATAAATCACCATCACATCATCACCAACTAGCCATTCCTTTTATACAGTAGTAAACACTTTGACTTTCATCAGAAAATCTCAGAGCACTTCAGAAATAATCATATCTCATAAAAGCAAGTATTTTTCACCAGCTGTACAAATCAGCAAGCCGAGTCAGGAAGAGCTTCAAGGCGCTTTTCCACCACCATCGTAGCAGGCCAGGAGCAGAACCCCGGCACTCTGGGTGACTTTGCTTTAGTTACCAGTCAACACTTGGTCTACAACCATGTATGTTTTTATATTTCACGCTGACGCTGATTGTTACTATTTTGACTGCTAACTTTGAAGCTCAGTAGCGGCTTTAAGCTCAGTTATTTTAGGGGCTGGTATGGGGACACAATTCCTATGGTTCTATAATGTGCTCTCTTTCTCACCCTAAATAAATGGTCAGCAGATAGAGAAATGTTTATAGAACCTTATGCAGGCATATACACTCCAACTCTTAAAAAAAAAAGAAACTGGCCTCACCTCTCGCATCCACTCTCGAATAGTTTTGCCAGCTTCTTGATGCCACACATTGTGAACAGAGTCTGTTAACGCCACAGCAGTTACCTTATTCTTTACTTCTGCCTCTCGTTGAATCATCTGTTAAAAAATATTGGCTTTAAGTTCTTTATTTCTATACAGCAGTGCCTGCTTAGTCACAGATAATGATCTTAAATTAAAAAAGAAAGAGTAATGCAAGTTCAATACTTGACTTCACTTGTTTTAAAGTTTATACAAATCCTAACAGCTCTAGAAACACAGAAAGACCTAATATTTTTGATAAAAGAAATAATACTAACTTTTAACTGACTGAACTATTCAGTCCTATTATTTTCCATGTGGCTTGACAATTCTAGGATTAAAGGTATCATAGTGAAAAAATGGAAGATTCCCTGAGGACACCTTTTACAAGCTTCTTCAAGTTCCTATTTCTGTGCTTCAGGGAAGCTGGTACCCGTGGTTCACTGTAAGCTACTCATGACTATCATCTACTAATTTTCAGTAGATTGCTGTAGTTTTTCTGATGTACAATCTTACTTTGACTTGTATGGTTTTTTTCTTTTTCCATCCAATTTAGCTGCCTTGCACTCCCACCATGGTCCCAAAATTCTTTGTGGTCTCTCTTATACATATGCTTACCCAGCTATCACCAGAGCTTCTCAACATTTCTAGGTTATTAAAGAGTCTCTGTTGTTGGAAACGACAGTATGACTAAATATTATTAGTACTAAAACCAATTAAATGATTGCTGCAAATAACACGAATGAACTGACAAAGATGCTGTGGAATTCAGTGCTGCTCTGCAAGATAAAAGGGACTGAAAAAGAATAGTTTGATATCAAAGAAAGACAAAAAGGTTTTAATCTCCTGACACAAGTGACCCTAATTTGTAAGACTGGATCAAAGAAAATATAATGAATTATACTTTTAAAACCAGCGTTTCGCAACTAGTGTCTTTATCACTGTGTATGTCATGCTAAAGTTAATGTTTTTTCGGCTTTCTTTTGTATAAATGGCAATACATGCAACATTTCTAAAGCCAGACATTCTTTGTTCATGTTCTAGTAAGTGCTTATCAGCATACAGGCTGCATCTCCACAAACACCTCTCTAAAACAGACTTTTACAAGGCAGATGCGAATGATTTTTTTTCATCAGAAACTCAAAAATAATCACCTCAATCCAGATTTTTGATGTAAAAGTTGCATTTATCATTATCCTGTATAAACTATCTCCTGGTATCTTCAAAATACCACAAATGTAAACCTTTCTGACCAAATATTCTTACTTCCAGTTTCATATAACTGCAGTATGACACTGTGAATGTCTTGCCCTTTTTTTTATTTACCTTATATATATTTTAAAATCAGTGTAATCAAATTAATATTCTAAGTAAAAAATATTCACCATTATTGGACAGATAACATAAAGGTAGAGCTTCCCATTCCAGAGAAAATCAGGTGTTCATCTTCCTCAGTAGCCTATCATACTGACCATACTGTCAGTATTACGTGATTTAGGAATTCAGCTAAGCTGAAGAAATTTGGGGCAAATGTGTATGAAGATGCTTCTAAGAGTGATCTTCCTTCATGCAAAGACTTGCCATACATGTAGGTTTTTTCACATTTAATACCTACAATATTTGGAGGGTAGGATAACAGGTGTGTGTGTGGGGGGCAAAATCACATATTTTGGACAAAATAGCATCTATTGTAAAATGCTGGGCTTCATTCAGAGGTAACATGACACTGCCATTTTCAGCCAAACATCCGACACTGAGCACTGAATTTCAATGTAAACATGACGATGTGCAGATCCTCTCCACTACAGAGTCTAAGAGTTGTGAATAAGAATTGCACATACGAATAATGGATGTCTCAGGGCTGTCTTCAGGCAATTGAAGGAACCACCACTGACTCTGCTAAACTTGGGATGAAACCCTGGAGCTCCACAGGAAGGTGGAGCCTCAAAATGGAGATTTTTATCAACACTATAATCCTCCTCCCCAAAGCTATAAGAACATCTCAAGCACTGATAAATGCTTTGCCTCTTAAAAGGATGATTCACTCAGATCTTCAACCAGCTTATTTCAGAAGAACTTGGACTCGTGAATATGTCATCTGAAGTAATTTCTCTAGGATTACACCAGGCCCCACATGTGGTTCGGTTCTACAAAATAATTGAAAAATCGTTTTTTTTTTAAAATGCAGTTTAGAAAGTACTGGCCAAAAATAACCACAAGACTTATCTCCACAGGTGAGTTAGTTCACTGTAAGGCAGGCTGCACATCTACTGAGCTACTCAGCACCGTGTCCTGCATGGATATGCTGTTTGTGCGCTGTGAATGTACCCAGGCTGTGGAGCTTGCCCCTCTTTGACAACCATCACAACGATCAGTGGCCATGAGGCCACTTGGGACACACATAACACCTGCTGGTGCCTGCTGCTCAGCTTTGTGGATACCTGTATAATGGTATTTTCAAACAAACACAATCCCAAATCCCCCAAAACGCAGAGAAAAACATGAAGTAGAGATTAAGGATACAACCTTCACTTGAACAAGTCTAATGTGTCCAGATTTAAGTGACACAGAAATGTCACAACAGAGCACGTCCAGACCACGTGCCGTAGCTTCTACAACAGCTCAAGTCCTCTGCTAGAGTGTGATGTTAAGTGATAACTATAACTGAGAAGAGCAGGTCCAGATGATGCTCAAACAGCAGGTCCTCCTCGCAAGGACCCTAATTTATCCTGCAGGTAGATGTGAGTAACCCAAGTGCTTTTGCTCACAGAGGCATCAATGCTTCAGATTGAATGGACTGACAGCTCCAAATGAAAGTATATGTATCTTCTCTAAAAATAGTTTTGAATTCACATGTATTTTAAAAACTAAGTGAGCAGAATAAAAAATGATACAGTAAAATACATTAATATCCAGTGCAAATTTAGCACCCAGCTCCCATTCAAATTTGATGTAACTGTAATTCCAAAAGAACGATGCTAGGGGATGCATGATTTGCACTTTCCAGGACTAGTTTTATCCCATGCAGCCAGCGCAGCCTCTTAAAATTGACATGCTATAAATGAAAGTATTTAATAGAGCACAGACTGTTTACAATACTACACACTATTTTTTTTTTCCAAGAAAACTGTAGTTTTTACTGAAGCAACAACTGCAAATAAAGGCCTAGGGATTTCATCTAAAGTTCATTTTATGCCTTGTACTCTTTGCACATCAGTAAATTCCACAGACACTCAGTTTTCACAGCCCAAGAATTACTTAATTTCCTCCTCAATGCTAATTTTCAAATCCTAAATTATTTTCCTCTGAAGAGATTCAAAAAAAAAAAAAAGGAAAGCAATTAAGCAATTATTCAGTGTACCCCTTCACTTAGAGGCTTAGGCTTAGAGATCCTATCGCTCTGTCCTTACGTTCCTTCTTGTTCTTCCAAAAATTCCCTTACAGTCAGAAATAGTTAAGCAGGCACTTCTCCATCAGGTTTTCCTTTATTACTGTATCATTCAATATACCATTTTGAGCCCCCTACACATTCCCAATCTTCTTTTCTATTCATAAAGTACCATTTTATTTTTGTCTTTGGGTTCCTTCTGTGTAGTCAGAGTAGGTAAGTTTTTGTAAGATTTGTTTTTGTAATTTGTTTACCACATCATCACTGCTTTACATTTGATATCCTTCCTTGTATTGGGTACATTCCTAGACCAGTGTCCACTGTAAGAAGGTAGAAAGCATTCAGGTGCCTTTTTGAAAGTCATCTCTATTCCAGTAGTTGAAAGTTTATTCCTTCACTTGGCAAAGAACAAGTGTTGCAAAAGAGTTCAACTCTATCATTACATAAGCATGAACTGGAAATAATTTAAAACTTTATCCATTAAATTCAGATATATTATTTGCAAGCTTATTTGTAAATTTAAAAAGTCATTTACTACTAAGCTGTTCATAATGTCATACGGCAATCCTCAGTAAGGTTACATTATACAGTTATTATAATTTTATCATAACAAAAGGCTGCTATCTCCTTTATCTGTAGTGTATGCCTATAAAACATAAGTCTCTTATACATATCACATATGTAATGCATAACTTCGCTACATAAATATTTAGAATAGATGATCAAATATATCTTCGATATTAATAGATTTTGTAGCAGAGCTCTCAAATGGAAGCATCACTATTCTAAAAGGTGACTCAAAGGTCTGATATGCCAAACGTGAACATCTACGCATGGCCCAGTTAGACTTTAGACAAGCAGTCTATGGGTGTAATGCTTTGCAGCAACAGTCCCACACTCTCTATACCTATTCTAACAAACATTAAATGACTGAAAATTCAAGCTTAGAAAAGTATAAGAAAGTTGAAAAGCTTTCAGCTATCCTTTTGTATTTATATAGGCCCAAACAACCAAGTCAACTGTCATCACATAGGCTTTGTGGGATACTAACTCCTCTGAGTTGTTTGTAATTAGGAATTATGAAAAATTGATAAAACAAAAATTAAAAAAATACCCCAGATTTCACTTTCTCTTGATCTTTTAAGAAAACCTTTCATGTACTTCCTCTGTCTTCCATGCCAATATCAGTTGTGGCATGGTATTTCCATGGGCTTGAATGGCTATGTCTACCTTAAGTACTTGGCTTGGGGTAAAACTAAATTTGATGTAAATGCTTCCATTGTCTCCCATTGCCTCACAGTGGATTGAGCCTTTAAGAGGTATTGGCCTGTGTAAACTGAATCTCTTTCAGAGGAAACTGAACTGAAAGCCCCTGTCCAAATATGCTCAATGGTTTCCAGAAGTGGAGTGAATTTGTGATAAACATTCTGGTAGATCAAAATGGCATTGGTTGGTCCATGAAGAATTTGTAAGAGCAGTAGTAGATCAGAAATCACTCACTAGGAATGGTGTGTGAGCGGGCAATTTTTATTTAACACTTCTGCAAGGAAGTGCTGATTCTTAGGAACCTGAGAAGGCTCTCCTGGAAGGTTGGTACAGGTCCACCCTCTTTTAGGTGTGCCCTTCACGTCTCCTTTCACCCAGTGTCATGCAAGCCAAGGAACTGCTCTGTTGGAGCATGAGCACTTGAGCCAATTCCTTTCCTGAACTCGGAAGGGCTCCTCTTCCACACAAAGCATACAATTTTGTTTGCATGTACTGCATGTTTGTTGGTCTGGGATTCCAAAGACTTTTCACTGCATCCTGGATAGAATTCCTGAATTTTTAAAATACCCTCAGTTTTTTGCACGTCTTACAAGTGAATTAGACTCCCAAGTTTTCATAACATATTGTTCGCTGGGGAGTAGAATTACTGAGCAGCTATACTTGAACAGCATATAACAAACATCATAAACAATCTAAAGTCAAACTAGTTCCCATTTTCAGTTAGCAAGAAGAATAATTTCCCCTAACTGTATTCATAGATGTGCTAAAATCCTTGCTTGCAGTAGACAAAGAATTTGATACACACCAGTTTTAAACAGCAAGGGATCAACTGCAGACACAATCATATAATGACCAAGTATTTTCTGGTATTTTCTTCAAGGACCTATTCGAGGTTATGTCTACAATTGTGATAGCTTTCTACAGCAATACATCACACTGTAAAGGTAATAATAATGTACGAACATATTAGAACTTACTGCTTTAGAGCATCTGGAGTCTAGGACTCACCACATTTCACACTGTAAGTTTGTATCTGTTTCAGAACTCTACTGGTAGTTTCCATACAAATCCTACTTTTAGGGTATAAATTCTTAAAGCCAATCTTGATTAGCAAAACATGTACATCTAAAATAAGGGTAGTGGTCATCTCCCTTATGCATAGCTCAGTTAAACAACAACAAAACCAAAACCAGCCCCTCCCCTCCTCCCTTCCCCATACACGAAATTCTGCTGGCAATATTTTGTGAACAGTGCAAGCAAAACTCATGGTTCTCTAGCATAAAAGCCTCAGGCTTCAGCTTTATTAAAACTTTAAACTTAATAATGCAATTCTCCGGCTTCTCTTGTCCCTAGTGTCTTAACAGAGAGCTTACAGGAGAAAAGCCTTCAAGGACCTGTAATAATCCAGAGAACACCAAGTTCCCAAACACACACTTTTGTGCTAATAGGTGTACTACGGGTAGCAAGGCTGGCCCACCTCACTTACGAACCTCTCAGCAATTTGGCTACTATGAACACACTGTAATAGCCCAAAAGAAAGCCCAGCACATAACACAAACCCTGTGGGGATCTCACTGGCTGCCTGCCCACTGCCACCATACACAGCATCTGACCTTTAATAAAAGCTACCTACAGAGCTCTTACATGGGTTGACTCCTGTTGTTTAAAAAAAGAAAAAAAAAAAGACAAAATGGTCTGTATGCAGCTTCCTCACAGACGAAAATTGTAAGTTAGATAAGAGGGCATGACCAAGATGTTCCTATCAAACACTCAACGAAAGCAAACAAAACCCAGATTTTTTTTAATGCCTCTCAAGATGCTTCAGTGGTGAAGGCTGCTGGGACTTGTGCTTTTCAGCCACTAGAGAGCCATGGAGGAAGTCAGGAGCAGACGCAGGAACCAGATGGGTCTGGCTGTTGGTGCCCTTTCTGCCAGCAGCAACCTGCTGCCCCAGAGATGGGATTGCTCTGCAGGTGTCACCGCCACCAAGAAGGCGTTTTGCAGGGCGAACAAGTTCCAGCTGCCTAGCTGGGACCAGACAGCAATGCCTGGTCAGGCTAATTGCTGATGTTCTGCTGGGACATTGACTGGCCTCTAACACACGGCTCAGAAATGGTCCTGTCTTAGGGAAGTGGAGTGCCACGAGGGGCAATTTATTCTGCCAGGAAGCAGCCTAAATTGACACGTGCAGCATTTGGCACAGCTAATGCTGAAGAGCATCTGATGCTCGAGCCAGGTTGTTTAAAGGGAAGTTGCGTATGTCCACTGCAGTACAGGAGCCCTAGGAAACTTGCATTTGAAAAATCATCTCAGCTTGCTAAATTACGGCTCATTTTGTACTCACGGTTAATTTGGACGTGGGCAGTGGAAAAAGTTGTGAGTGCACGATCATGCCTAAACCTCCAGCACAGCAGAAGATCCTTTGGCTTTACCACATGTCTCTGCCAGCAGAGTCCTCTTAATAGAGATGCAGGAGGTTTTCTGGCAGGAAGCTGCATCCCATCTCCAAACGACATGAGTTAAGCCAGCAAAAACATTCTTCTGCTGGAACTGCTATGCAGAACCTGCACTAGAGGTTTTGCTAACATAGTTATCTTGGCTGGGGTGGCAAAAGGTTTTTTTTCAAGCTCTTAGCTGATACATCTTTGCCAGTAAAGCCTTATGATGTAGATCATGTCTTTACTTTTTCTTGGTTTACCACAACTTGAGTGTAATGTCTAGTTTGAAATAAAATGAAATTAAATGAAATAAATTTATAAAATAAAATAAAATAAATAAACCAAAATAAAATAAAATAAACCAAAACAAAATAAAAATAAAAAAAATAAAGCAAGGCTATTAATAATCTACCAATTGTAATCAGAACCACCTAGACCCACGACCATTTGAAAATTTAAAAGTGCTTCAGAACTGGGGAAGGTCTATAGTCTATATATATAGACTAGGAAACAGAGGTGTTTCAGCCCAAAACTGGGAGTGCCCTCAGCCTGCTGCCCCAGACTTGGACGCCTGGGCTCAGTTTTGCACAGACTGCATTGCACAGCCCTGCTCAGCTCAGGACATGGCCAAATCATGAGCCAACATTTTGAGTAAGTTTCCTGCTTTGAAGGTACTTTCACTACCAGGTTTTCAGCTGATTTTGCAGCCATTGAGAACACAGTTTACCATGCCCAGGATGTGGAGCTGACCCCAAGCAGTGACACACGACTGGCACCTTTTTGGAGGTGCCTCGTCGTATCAAGACTACCGGTGAGCAAGGACACGTGAGCGAGTAAGCTGCCAGCACCTCCAGCTTTCTTCGGGGCGGAAAAGCCCTAAGAAGCTTTGAACCAGAATATACAGGCTCTTGCATTTTATTTGCTCAGATAAAGTTAAATACAAATATAAATACTTAAATTTTTGTGATATCAAATTAGTTAAACTGTTTCTGAAAATCAGTGTGTAATGAAAACCATCAATACAGAAGGCTTGGATATGAAATGATACAAGGGGTTGGAGGTTTTTTTTCATATTTTACCATCATGAAGGTAATGGCTCATACCTAATGAAAAAACATGGCCTCAAGTAAGTTATTAAAATAATTCTCATGCTTTAACAGATGTGTAAATCCAGAACTCAGTCTAGAAGTGAACAATCATATTATTGAAATGAATGTGAAACTATCAAGTTTGTACATTTTAAGGATTAAATCCAACATGGTAAAATGGTATCTTCACTGGCTCTATCTGAGTGGTTCTTGGAAAACTTATATTACAACTTTATTTACTATTTTATTACAACTTTACGCAAATGTAATGTTGGTGTATTTTTTTAATGAAATATTCAGTTTTCTTATATTCCGTTTTATACCTACAAAAACAGGGAAAATTGCGTAGGTTTAACATCAAGAAAAACAAATCTTCCTTAGATTTAAGACAGTTCATTGAGCAAGGAGCAAGAGTTTAAGAAGCCGACCCTATTTATTTGTATACAAACATGTCAGTGTATGTATTAATTTTTCTCAAAAAGGCCTGAATCAAAAAAGAAGAAAAGAAGAAGCTGAATGTTAAGCTCAGAACCTCACAGATGGACATGAAGTCTAACACCCTTGTTATTTAAACACAGACAGCTGGATTTCCACTTCGGCAAGAGGATAAGACAACACTCACTCTTCCTGTCCTTTGAAGCTTCAGCTTTGACTCTTGCAACCTCTGAGTAACTTCAGGAAGGAAAAGTCTCTCCACAGGCAAGGTCTCTGAACAAGGGTATGTAAACCGAAACTTCTGGGGTCACACAAACTCATGAAGATAACTCTCTTCACAGTTAGGGAATGGTAAATTATGATCTATTATTGGAGACGAACAAGGGAGAAGAGCAACAACTTCCCTCTGAAGTCCCACTGAAATGCTGCTGCTGCATGCACCCTCCTTTGCCAAAAAGGAATGTGTGGTAGAAAACCAAATTACACCAAGCGTGCCACAATATGGCTGACATCTTCAAAGTCTGAAAAAAATGGCAGAGCAGAGAGGGAAATGCGGAATAATTTTTTATCACGCCTTTTTATCAGACATTGGACACGCTACTAGATATCAAACATTTTCCACCCAGTTGCGAGATGGGGAAGTACCAGCAAAGCCAAGAGGGCTTCACGGAGGAGAAAATCTTTTATAAACACAAGGACTTTGTGAAGTGTTCTGAGGGATGTATAACTAATCTGATATGGCAAATGATTCACATAAAGATCTTCCAAGAGAGCAAAGAACAGACTCTCATAAATAGCATGCATTTAGAACTAGATGTCTGGCCCATGCTAGACACAGCTGTAGGGGTAAAGGAAGCCTCCACCCTCAGAAGATGCTGGGCATGGAGCTGCTCTCCTGAAGCCCTGGGGAGCAGGAGCCTCTGCCTCAGCAGCTGACTTCAGCCCCCAGCATCTCTGGAAATGGGAGTGGGGGCCTGGGCACCATCTCACCACGATGATGCCTCCTGTACCCAAGCAGGCTCTGAAGGCAGGGTGACACCAGAAACAGAAGCACTGCTGGTGACAACAGCATACCCTGCTTTCTCCAGATTAATAATAAATGCTCCATTTTTAAGTTTGTCCTCTTGGCATGCTCAGGGACCTTGGGCCAGTCTGGTCATCTCCCCAGGCCTTGGCTTGCTCACATCATTTATTGCTGAATAATGAATGCTACACGAGAGCGTGCATTACTACTCCACGCTTCCCTCACCACGAGCTGGTTAACCGAACACCACAGAGCATCCTCAAGTATTTATGATGCACGCATACATTATTAGTCAGAGAAATTATGCCAGGTAGTGATGAGTCAACAGAAGAATGAGGAGTGTAATATCTTAAGAGTAATGAATGCTATCGTGTCTACGTGTCAGTTCAACAGCTGCTGCATACCAGCAATGAAAAATCCCAGGTTTTCATGTCAGAAGACATGCACTTACCACATGCAGTTTTCCTTTAGCAAAATAACCTACAGTCCCTGCCATGCTCACAAGCATCAAAGGAGAATTCTGGCATGTTAAGAGCAGCATTTCTTTTCACTGTTGTTAGGCAATGAAGACATCGTCTTGAAAATTTTGTATTGGATTCTGCCTTTGGTGGTTACCACATCATTCCTGGAAGCAATCTACACCTGTGGGGAGGCTGTGAGGGCATGGGGAAGAACATGGCAATCCTCCCCTCTTGCTGCAGGGAGGCCAGCCAGGCAGGACTGCTGCAACAAATGCACCATGAGGGGCCTGAGGAAAGAGCAGCCTCATCCTGTGGCAGTGGGAGCCTAGGAGAGCTCGTTGGGATCCCACATAACTGGGATGATCAGACACCCTGGCACCCCAGGAGACGTCCGCAGAACTTTCTGCGCACGCTCTCCAAAGTTTCTGGTTCACTCTGAAAAAAAAAAAAAAGACCTGCTGTGGATTTAACTACTTTCCCATCTTTTTAAGCTAAAAGCTCATCACTTTTGACTTAAGAAGTCTCACTTCAAAAAAAAAAATAAAAAAATTCACAGATGTCGTGGAAGGCAAAAGACACTGTGTGAAATCTACAAATTCTGGCCCTCATCAATAAAAATTCAAAATGTTAAAAACATGGGATAAGGTAGAATGTCAGTCACTCTTTCCCACAGCATTTCATGCCTGCTTTGTGTTATATATCTACCAAATGATAAGCCCCTTGAAAGAGAACCATTTTCCTTTTGTTTGGTCCTGAGCACACAGTTGGAAGTTCAGGCATCTAGCACACAGAGAAGCATTCTTGTATGCTCTTTGCCTAATTTTAAAATAAGTTAAATAGAATATACATAATAGCCATTTAGTTAGATCAAAGGCAGCTGGAGCCACCCCTGGTGTTTATTTCCAAACCATTACACATCACTAGCAAGATATTCCCCATGACCCTCTGATCTTCCAAGTTTCATAAGCAACGCTAAAACCAGAAGCAACAGCGAGCTTTCAGTCCACTCCCTTTTCTCCAAAGTCCTGTTAAACAATGAAACACACCTGGGCAGCCCCTGTCTCATGTTCCTGGTGGATACCAGCACCACTGCCACGCTGCAGCTTCTGGTTTTGTTGGCTCCCCAGGGCAGTGCGGGGTCCATGAGGAGACAGAAGCCAGTTTGGCTGCGAGACAAGGCTCCTACAGCTGTGCAGAGGTCCTTCTGTAAGCTAAACCATCGCTACACCAGGATGAATGCCTTGCTGGGAGGCTACCTCCATCCAGCTGATGGTGCTGAAATAATGTTTAAGCTCACAACAAAAGTGAGGCGCGGGCAAACCTCATCACCCAGAGCTCAGCCCCAGCAAGCTGCCAGTTTTCTGCTCCTGGAGTGCTTCTGGTGTGTGTCAAAAAAGAGGGGGCCTGAGGTAACAGCTGGAATAAAACCAGGTTCCCCCACAGGCAGGGAGCGAAGGCTCACACCAGACCTGTGAGGAAGCTTTCATGAGCTTAACAACAGCTGGGCTGACAACGCCTCCACTTATATTTTTTTTTTTCCCCTGCAACCTTTGTGTGAGCTTCTGAAAGGAATGGCTTTGTCTTATAAACCCTCACTTGTGGACGGAGCCACCCATAGAGCTGGTGGTGCCCTTCAGCCGTGCCCCTCACACTGTGAGCCTTGGATGCCCATGGGGACAGAGGTGCTGGTGCCAGTGAGCTCCAGCAGGACCCAGAGACTGCCCTGAGTCCTGTGGGCTTCCAAGACGACTGGCAGATGCAGAAGGTGTATTTTGGATCAGTATGGACACATCATCTGGGATTTGCTCTTTCTACACCCGTGCTTCTTGGCCTGTGAGGCTACAGAAAGGAACCTCCCGGTGCCCCACCAAGCTGTGACTTAACACATCCCCACCTGCTGCCATGGTTAACATTTCTTCTTTCCTTTTAAACTGTTCCTCTCTGAAGGCCCTGGCCAGAACAATTCCACTCCCAGCACCAAACCCTTATCTCTCCTTAACAGTCCTCACCATCCTCTATCCCCCCAGCGACCCTAAAATGGTGAGCACAGGGGTGCAGACCCAGGTGCTCGCTGGAAATCAAAACCAGAGGGAAGCTGGCAAAATAACAGGTTCTTGTAGAACTTTTTGGCTTCACAGGGAGGCCACCAAACATTCCCCTGCCCACCGACCAGCCTGCAGCACCCGCAGGCTGAGGAGCAAGCGGCAAAGTTGTGACTGAGGCCTACGTGCGTAGTGAGGGAGCTGGCTGATGCGGTCTGTTTGATCAAACCATGCGTCATTTATGATGGATGAAATACCTATTTCTGCTCTCCATATGGAAATAACCATGGTGGTGTACATGCGGCATTCCTACTGTGTCAAACAAAATACAGTTTTTCCTTATTTAATTTTGGGGACAGAATCGCAGTTTCATAATGGGTTGCGTGCATCACTGTGGAGGTAAAAGCACCTCTAAATTGACGAAGTGATTCCCACAGAAATGTACCAAGCACATAGAGTAGACAGTCATCATTTCAGGCTCATGTATTAATGAAGTAGAAGTTACATTCCCTTTACAGCCACTGGCCACTGTCCTCTAGCACTCCCCTACTTGGAGGAAAACAGCGCTTCATAACGCTGACATGGGCAAAGTTTATAAAAGTGTCATTTAAATATCTGACGATAAACACCAGCAAGAGATGGCACTGGGAAATGTACACCGGAAAAGGTTCTTTTGCAGGAGCTGGGTAATATTCCCTCTTTTCAGTATTTCATTTAAAATGCGCTTCCCACCTTCCTCTGAGAACGTTTTAGTGACCTAAGTCACGTATTGCATGAAAGTCTACCAAAGTCTCGGTCTCACAGCTTCCTTGGCACTAATACAGCACTAAGACCATCAATAAAGATGTTTTCACACTCTATATGTCAAAATCAATTTTCCTAATAAGTATGACATTTCTTCTAAGATGAACAAATTTAGTAATTTTCTTTTTACTTCTCATTTTTTGTAATTATGATGATATCTGTCTAGCCTAATATGGAAGTAAATTGGGAGTGATACCATGCGACTCATATTGAGAGATAGTAGTCCAATTCTTAAGAAAGCTGGTAACAATTTTTAGGAGGCAATGCTAGTGAGAAGCGATAGTAACAGTCCTGGGAAGCAGGATCTGCTATTTAAGCCCAGAGCAGCTGTGACAGTGCAGATTCAGCAGCACTGCTTCACTACCTTATTAAAATTATTTTCTGGGAAATAAAACGCCGAACCCTTCACTGTGCAAGGAGGTCGTTTATTCCTACTTAAAGGGTCTCAGTTGAGACTCCCAACACAACTGCTCACAGTGATTTTCAGTAGGCATTGGATATAGATCACTAATGCATCTCACAAAGGCTACTGAAAAGCCATCAGCTGGGAACAGCTTTTGGTCACTACTAAACAGGGGGCAGATTTGAACCAGTGACCTAGAAGTGAAAGACTTTGTAATCTGATTACCAATCCCTTGAGCCATCCCATCCCTCCCCTTTTCTTTTTTACTGATAAGAGAAAAAGAGTCTTATTACCTAAGCAACTTTTGTAGCCTGTTAGCAATGCAAAAGCTTTCATTTAGTGCTTAAAAAGGAAAGTCTCATGGGCACGCTTATTAGCCCATCTCAAGCACAGACTCTGTATTATTTTTCTCTATTAATTTCAAAATAAATGTATTGGTATAAAAGTGTAGCACAATGCTTTTTCTGATAATGATTTATAGTAAAGTTCTTGCTGATTAAAATAGGTGCTGATGAGAGGTTTTTACATAGCTGTGGAGTCAACAGATCCCTTACTGGCAAGCAAAGAGACAACATGCTCCTTTTGTCAGCAAATACTCCAAAGAATATACATGCTTTACAGAGGTACGGTGCACATCGCCGATGATAGGTATCTAAATCGCTTGCTTTTCATAATGAAATTGTATTTTTAAACAACCGTAAAGATGAGTTTTCTTACGCAGAAAGAAAGCAGGATTGCTTGCTAAGTATTACAGTCTGATCATAAAATATCATTTTAATGTACTAACATGATCTTCCAAGTATGCCAGGACATATTTAAGCACTGGTGAACATTAGCCTTTATGACATGACAAAGCTATTGTTTCTCCTTTCCCTTCTTGGTCCTCTTCTCAAGACCCTCAGGAAAAAATCTGGGAGACCTTTTCTGTCAGTTTCCTACTTTTTTTTTTTTTTTTTTTTTTCCCCAGACATTGCGGCCTGCACATTAACACTGCTTCCTTTGGCTTGAGGTAATAAACGATTAGCTACAGAATGGTGGTGCAATGTTCGTGTTATTCTTCGCTGTACTACACTCCGCCAATGTCTCAAAAATTAATGCAAGTGTATCAGGATCTGAAATTAACTTTTTATAGCCATAAGCAACATCCTGCTAGGAGGGGGAAAATCCTATTATAGCAGTTCTGGCATCTCACTGCTTGTGGACTGTTAGTACTAACAAAATAAGATTTCAAATTATAAAATGGTGAATACGAAAAGCGCTGTTCTTTATTGATTAAACATTTTTTTTTCTTTTTGCTTATGAACCAATAAAGCAAAACTAGGCAATGCTCGCCCTTGTTAAATGACAGATCTATTACTAAACATCAGCGAGGAGATCAAACTGTCTAAGAATACTACATCATTATACAGAAATAAATAGAAAATGTACATATTTGTAAGCAACATGCTACATTGTCCTCTAAAGTTGTGCAATAACTTTCAGGATGTTTTTTTAGAAAACTATGTGCTCACTTTAAAAGTATATTGCTAATAACTGAAACAGTTCTTAATCGCTTTGGTATTTACAAGAGATTATGCTGGACTCACACAAAATATTTTCAATTCACTGCACAAAATATAATCTGTTGTTATATCGATCTACCTTCTAATAGCTATCAGTTCTGGCTAGGGCAGTATTTTAGGAGTTTATTAAAAATTACATCTGGTGTGTAATGAAATCATAACTTTTTAAGCGGCTGAGTATCAGAACTTGTATTGCGACAGCCTTTAGTTGTACTGATCGCCCATCACCTCGACTAACAGATTGCTTGCAGGGATCAGGCCAAACAGCTGCTAACTACACATGTCTGCAGGACACTTTACACACTAACTGAAGGCCAGCGACAGCCAGCCGGGAAGAATATTTGTGCTGAACACCAGAATTTAGAGCAAATATTACACCGGAGTGGACACAAGGCCTGGTCCTGGCATCCAGCCTCCAGGGAGTGCAGCCATGGGTGAAGGGATGAATGCTGCTTTAAACCAGGAGGCTTTGTCTCCTGAACCTGCGCCCTGGCATTTCACAGTGGGGAGAAGCGTGCAGCCCGGTCAGAGTGCTGCTCTCACTGCCCAGCTTTGCTGGCCGTAGAAGACACCAGTGGGAGCTAACAGCAACATCTGGCATTTTTGCACCAAGCTAGGATGTTTCTGTTTTCATAGCACTGATGTAACAGTGCTTGTGAAACATCACCTGCTTTTTATTCATCGGATTGACACGATCACTCGCCCTCTTTTTCAGACCCTGCGCGAAACATCAGCGTGGCGACAAGGGCCCGGTAACAAGGGGAAAAAAAAAAAAAAAAAAAAAAAAAAAAGCTAACCAACCCCCCAAAACACCTGAACTCGGTGCAGCATCCCAGGCGCTCCGCTTGCCTTGCGCAGCGGAGGACTGGCACTGCCCCCTGGCGGCCCCCAGCCGCTCCGGCCTGGCACGATTCTCCGTCGTGTCGGCGACATCGCAGCGCTGCCCCGCCGCTCTCGCCGGGTTGCCTCCACCTCGGCTTCCCTGGGCACTGGGACGGCCCCGAAAGCAGATGATGTGCCGCAAAATTCTGCTTAATTTGGGCTGGCTGGCAGAGCCGAGCCAGGCTTCTGCAGTTCCTGCTTTGCAATTCTTGCTTTTCAATTCATGCTTTGGAAATATTGCCTTGTAATTCTTGCTTTGCAATTCTTTCTTCTAAAATTCTTCCTTCTGCAACTTTTGCTTCTGCAATTCTTTGTTGGGCTGCATCAACGTGTGATGAAGACAGAAAGGTGCTCATCCCGAGGACGTCACACCTTGATGAGCATCCTCGTCCTCCCCGACGTATGGGCCATAACGCATGGGGACAAAGACAGAAGGTATGAGGGGATGGTGCAAGATGGCACTGGTTACAGGTGCGTGGAAAAAGCCTCGAATGTTGCAAGAAGACAGAAGTGAGGTGTCGAATTGGTTAGTTGTGTAATAATGTAAAAAAAAAAATCCAAAATAAAAATAAAATCGCATCCTGACAGCACGGCCCATTTGCATAAAAAGTGCTAGCGATGATTTGTAAATATATTCAGCTCACGATATGTTTGTATTCTGTTTTTCCATGTAAAGCATTAACAGACGTTTATTCCCGTCCTTGCATTTCAAAAAGCAATGTACATAATTAGTCTTTTACGAAAAGATTACAATGTGCATCATAAATTGACTCCTGTTTAAAGTGAAGGTGGCAAATACGCATTAGTTCAAGAGAGAAATGACTGGAAACGCAACGTGCTGAATGACAGTCGATAGCGTATTTAGACACCTCACCATAACTATTAGGGTACAACTGCAGATGAAACTTTAATTGAGCAAAATTCATTAAATTCTCTGAAAGGCATATACACATTTCTGCTTAATTTGAGTGTATAGCTGTAAAAAATGGACGTAAGAGTTCATGCCATTAGATTTTAGCAGTAACTCAGCATTATGAATTAGTCAGAGATGGTGAATGAAGTAATTTACCTGTATTTCACAGCAGATGCTGTACCTACGGCTCCTACCCATACGTATTTTTGCATCCAATCTAGGGTGCTGTCACCTGGAGCACTCTGCCCAGGCTCCTGAGCAGCATGGAACTGTTGGGAAGGCGGAAGGTGATGGCATTAACACCTTGCAGAGAGAATAAAGTCTTTACTTGCTTTTCTCTTCCTGCCACAGGGGTACCAGCAGCTGTTGGAAGGAGCAGAAGACATGGCAAGGTCGTCACCATGTCCGAGAGCATCACCCTACTGCACACAACCGGATTTGGGGCTGCACTTTGGAGGCTCCCCATGAGTTCGTTTTGCAGGACAGAGCCTTCATTAATTACCCTCATTTCACACCACCCATGGCTGCCTCGAGGACATGAGGCACAGGACACAGCTGGTGGGAGGAACGAGGAACCGCAGGGCCACCATGCCCCTGGGCCTACCCACTGCCTCCACGCGGGAGGCTGCAACCAAAACGGAGGCTTTTTGGTCACCCGCTTGCTACCCAAGCGCCTGGCTGTGTTGGGCTGGTGGGCAGTGGCACCAAGGCTGCTCGGGATGCAGCAGGTGATATGTGTGTGAGCGTATGTGACGAAGGACACAGGCAGGAGGACATGCAGAGCAGCGCACTGGTACACGTGTGTGTTCAGCTCCCTGGCCAAATGTAAGCGGACGCTTTTCCTACGGGAGGTGTCTCCCCAGCTACTTGATTTAGAAATATTTCTTTAAACTGCTGAAAGTTACTTCAGTCTGTAAGGAGGAGAAGCAGAAGGCAGAAGGATCTTTTTTTTTCTTTCAAAATAAGGTATCTCGGCGAATGAGCATTATATAACTAATTTTAATTTTGCGCAGTTACAAACTATAGACTTGCTACCCCTTCCACAGATTCATGCAGATCTCCCAAATATAGTGACATTGAAATTTCAAATTTCTTTTTTTCTATAGCACTTGCTTCACAATTACGGAGTAAAAAACTTCACTTAGATTGTACTTAGCAGAATGCTTCAAAATATACAAAAAATGTATCGAGTACATACAAAAGAAGTGCAGTTCAATGCAATGCAAATACTAACTTATTATGTCCTATGTCATGTAGTAAAAATCATTTTTACCCTTTTAACCCCACCAAATGGGAATTTAGCCTCTACTTCAACAGGACAATTGCTTCTATTTCTGTAGAAAGCAAGGCGGTGAGAAATGCTTGGGAGTCTGCAGAGCGGGATGATTCTAATTGTTTTGTCCTTGTTGCATATTATTTTTAAGACCACCACCATCTACTGCCCTTTCAGCAATAAAGTAGGGCTCAAATGATGACCCCACTAAATCTGGTGCTACACAGACTCTCTATATCATACCCAGAACAGTCTTTTCTCAAAATACGGACACGACAGAAAATCAGCATTTCTAGGGTGACTGTGAAGCTCTATCAATGCCTTTTTCAGCATGCTGCGTCTGATCACAATTGTCTGGGAGTTCTCGATCATTTAAACACCCCATTTCATCTAAAAAAAAGGCACAAATAATCTTTAATGTCAAATCATAGCTCTCTCTCTCTTAAAAAACGCACCAGAGTATCTTACATGTGATGGAAGTTTGCCAGTTAGTTCATCAAAGGGCTTTGAGTGAAGGGCAGATACCATGTATGATGCATGGAGAGTAAAAATGTTTAAGTGGGAATGAAGTAGAGAAAAAATATTTTTAATTACTACGCGATATCTGTCACATTATCAATACCTGGACTTTGAAAAGATCTCCCTAGCAAAACAACACAGAACCACCTTTTATCTTTAGCAATGTGTCTGTAAAATGAAAATGCCTTAGTGACACGGAAGAGAGATGACATTTCAGACATTCTAATTTTTCCAATCTCAAAATACTACGGTTTTACAAACTAAAACAAAACAAAACAAAAAACAACAATAAAACTCCCAGACTTTGGAATTTCATTCTGTATACAGTTATTTGGAAAACATTAGCCCTGCTTCTGAAAAATACCATCTTTTGCCAAGGAAGTTAAATCTTTCACAGGAAAACTTAAAAATACATATTTTACATGTTATATGTCTATTTTACTCAGACCCTATCAGTAATGGACTCTCTTGCATGCTTGATGTAGAAGATCCCAAGCAATGAAGCAATTATTAATTATTCAAAATCCTTAATTCAACACATCCAGAACATTACTGGGGCTGCAAATATGTGCTGAGAAAATCTCACTATACAACATTGGTGAAGGGTATCAGAAACTCTGGAAGTGTCTATATAGGTCTTCATCACATTTTTCTAATACAATTACTTTATTTAACAGCACAACGTTATTCGTACTGTGAATATTTTTTTTTTCCCAGAAAGTATCTTTACCTGAAGAGATTAGATTTCCTAGCCTCATTTTAATTTTTTAATTGCTTACAAACAATTGTGTTCTGTCCTTTCTTTTCAGAACTGAAGCTGTTGTTTGCAAAAGATCTCTTTCACTACCAGAAATTTGTGGGGTCTTATTGCCCTGCTTAGCTCACACATACAACTAAGTCCAGCATTTTTCTTCAACTGAATAATACAGATAATGGGTTGGTACGAGACACTCAGACTCTTATTTATTTCAGAATTAAAAAGCAAGTTCCACTCCGCACTTAAGAGATTAGCCCATATATAGCCAGTGCCTATCTTCTATGTTCACCGACTCAAATCTCAGGAAAAGACAGCTTACAGAAAGTTAAAAGTGTTGCAGATGCACAATCTGTGCACAATGCAGACACACGATATTTATACCACTTACACGGGACGCTATTGCTAACAAAATAGTTATCTGTGTAAATATACACTGATTTCATTTACACATTAAAACAAAAAAGAACAGATTTCCAGTTATTATCCAACTTTTTTTTTTTTTTTCTGTAGATTTTTGAAATCTGCATTTGTACACTCATCCTCTATGCTATGGGAAGCCCAGAATTCATCATAGATGCAAAAACCAGAAAAGATCCTCTGTACCAATAGGTCAACACATTCTTTTGCGATTTTAATAACGGACTGTCCTATTACATTTGTTATTCATATAGAATAAGGATAGACAATTTTTAGGCATTATATAGCTTTCTTCTGGAATATTAGCTTTGTGGCTTTGAGAGGCCATTTTCTAAAGATCCTAATAGTCAAATGACATCTTGGGAAATGTTACGTTCTCACTGCATTTGCATGATAATGAAGATGAAATTTCATATACGCTACCTGAATTATACTTATCTAAGTTTTGTTTTACTGAATGACCAAAGGAATATGTTCCCTAAGCCAAAGTATTGCAATACAATGCAATACATTATTGCTTCTGTGAAAGACATGAAACTATAATCCAAGTGATAAAAAAAACCTCTGTAATTTATGTAATAGTGTTAATACGATCTCAGCCGTGTATCTCTGAATACTTATTTCCTTTGAAGAAAATTCTACAGCATCCACAAAAATATCCATTTTCAATTTTTTAAAAGAATTATGAAGGAGCAACTCTGCGATGCTCAGGAACATTTTCATAGCATTATTATTTTTTTTTTTAGCAGCATGCAGTACTATAATGAGCTTGGTAAAGTTCATGTCAGCTTATTCACTAGATATGAACCACCTTTCAGGTATAACCAAATTTCACCTGCACCTACAGGAAAGTCTACAGGTCGAATCGTTTTCTGACCACAGAAATATGTTTGAGGGATTACAATAATGGGCATCTTTTCCATAATTAGGCATATGTAGGCAAATGTGTCTTTCAGAAATTCCAGCCGTGATCTGCAGCGTTTCTGCATGCAGCTTGTTCATGCAGGGAACATTCAAAAGCTCCGTCCTCTACAAGGGTAAGCCAAGACCCGACTCCCAAACGTGGGTTTTGAAAGTCAGCCCGTGGCATACCACTTCTGTGACAACAAGTACATTGTAAGAAAGTATTTGTCTTCTCTGATCAACACAGAGCTGATCAATCATCAGTCCGTCTGCCTAGCAACTTAATGTTATCTATGTGATTTGTTTTGAAGTACAGATCTAGAAAACTGAAATCTAACTACAGTTTTATTCTGAAGATGCAATTTTTAGTATTTTTGTAAGGATGAAGAAAAATCAGTACAAAATCACACAAGTTACAAACTGGTAATACTAATCTAAGCAAAGACACCAGCACACACACTCTTACATTAAGTCTCTACTTATAATTGCAAACTCTTTGAAGAGAGAGTAGTTTTGATTTTTGCTTAAAGCTACAGGCATTGTTTTTTTAGAAAAATAATAATAAAAAAAAATAAATAAACCACCAAAACCAACATGGAATAAGTGGTATACACAAAGGCGATTTTATTTAACATAGCTTTTCAATACATTCCAGTCTACACTGCACTACAGCTGCAGAAACACAACCAAATTAAAAAAAAAAAAAAAAAAAAAAAAAAGAAAGAAAGAAAGAAAGAAAGAAAAAATACTTATCCTGGAAAAAAAAAAAAAAAAAAAGCCTATACTCAAAGGAACATCTGAATAAAATTGAGACATCTGCAGTAAAGTTTTACCTTCTCCCTAGAATGTTTGAGATGAACTCAGTGTAACACTGTCTTCCAAGAAAAGACACAGTGATCAATGCAAGAGCACATCAGGCTCCCTTGGACAGGCCAATCAATGCAAGAAAGAACCTTGCCCAGGGCCTTATGCAAATAGGAGCACGTCCTGCAACCCAGGGAGGGAACATGCGCAATAGATCAATGGGATCTGAAAAACCTTACAGCTATATCAGCCTCAGACAGTAAATATATAATGATGAATCCCTCACGTTCGCCGTGAACTCTTAAACTAGGTTATTTTCAACAGCTGGTTTAAAAACCTGCTGGGGCTGTACACAGCAGCAGCGAAGAAGTAGAATAAGATTGTCTGGGGTTAATTCGGCCACTTTTTTTAAGACCGAGGAAACACAATCTACGTACTTTAACATTTGCAAAATGCTGAAAGTTGTGTGCCAGCCTTTGTGATTTGTCAGGGTATGGACGGAGTGGGGGTGTGGCTGGGGTTTTGTGCTGTTATTTTGATATTTTGATTTTTTCTAAAACCTTCTCAGTAAGTGCTCAGTGATGTAGAATAATAAAAAGGTTTATCATTTACAAGAACTACAATAACAAAGATCTAACATTCTAATCATCACTCTGTTGATTGAGATTTATTCTTGCAAAGACTATTATAATTTTTTTTTTTTTTCTATCCTTAACTATTTGAGACTATACTTTAAAGGAATTGGAGAAAATACTAAGGCAAAGCAGCTGACAGTTGCAACACCAAAACTCAAAAACACCCCCAAACTGAAATAAAACTTGGTAAGGAATGCAAAGATATATTCATGACCATGTAAGTTCACCAACTTGTCTTAATAGGTGGTGACTTGGCACATAAAAATTACTGAAATAATTATTTTTCCTATGAACACCTCTGAAGTATGATTTCCTAAACATCTTTCATTATATGTTCCTGAGAAAACTAGCGGGGAGAGAAAGGAGGAGGAAGAAGGAACAGGCAAAGGTGCTTACAGAAACTTTTCACCTGGAATTCCTGGCTTTTGAAGATCACTAACTGCTCCTAACTTCACAGCACAGATGTGTAATGCTCCTACCGAAAAGCTCCTGCCGCCTCAGGTAGGTGGCATAATCTAGGTATTGACAAGCAAATAAAACGGCCTGGCTTAATCACGCTTGTAAAAACCTCATACTCTGTATTCTGACACTGCACAGGTGAGGTTTACTATTACATTTAATTTATCGTGGAAAATAGAAAAGATAGGAAAATAATTAAACTATTTATTTTTCTTGCATTTGTGAGGAAAATTTACACTTGCATTTTGATACTTTGCATTAAAACCTCAGTGTAGATCTGTGGTGTTACAAGCACAATTTTCTCAATGAATATATGTGCAAAATCTACTTACATATTTTTACTTGATATTATATTCAAGTAAAGCCCTTAAATAGGATTATTTTAACATTTAAACACTGGTACTCATGCTATTATTAATATTAAAATACTTCACTAATATACTGAAAAGCTATGTAACACATCTTCACTAGATTAAAGAAAGGAAAGTTCTGGGATAAAATGCAAATTCCAGGTGCTTCTTACAGTGCCATAGTTTGAGAGTTCCCTTTACCAGAAATATGTTTGGATTCCTTTTACTCCATGTGGATTTGCAATGCCTAATATTTTATTAACTTGCAGTTCCCTTGGTTGATCCACTAAACCCGGTCTTAAAGTCTTATAAAATCTCTACTGTTCCACACAAAAGCCATACATATACTTTTCAACATAATTAACATTTAAATTAACAGTAACACAATACACTTGTGTAGTCTAATTGGCATAAGATCTTGTCACAGAAATGGGAAAAGTATGAAATAACTGTAAGACATTTTCATTTTTCAATGCTTATTTTTCATTAAAAAAAAAAAAGAATTTAAAAAAGCCTAATATTTCAGATAAAATCTAAACACATCACAAAAGCTGTCAAGGAATAATATATGTGATATTCCCACTTTCTCCATCATGTAAGCAAATCCAAAACTTCTACTTTTCTTATTAGTGTTCATATACACATTTAAAGACGTCTGCAAACCCTTCAGACTGTGATGTTGTATGTTGTATAATATTTACTACTAACCTGTTCTAAGCCCCAGCCTTCAGATACACAGAACAACCTACAGAGTTAAATAAAATGACAGTATTTTTCATATTGTATCTTCTGAAAAAAAAAAAAAAAAAAAAAAGCAACACTGCTCTTGTTATTTGGGTATTCAGTCAGACTAACGTGCGACCATTTTTAGGTGCAGAAACCACACCTATGTAAAGTGGTGTTCCAGAAATGTCACTTTCCTGTCCAGTGCACCTGCAGAGGATGAGGAAAATGGAAAGGTATATACCAAATGGGTAAAAAGTTGTATCTGTTGATAAGGTTTGGGACAGAAAACTGTCTCCAACTACAGGTGATGCATTTCCCACAGTCTGAAAGAGCTCTGGTGAGCATGAGATGATTCAGACACAAAACAACTGTATGGAGATGCACATCAAAAAATTACAATTAGCATCTATGCAAAGCTGGGGCAACCAGTGAGGAAATTAATGGAAATTAACGAGAACCTGGGTCTTGGGAGCTAACTATTCTGATCAGCGGCAGACTACACACATCTTGAAGAGATGGTTTCACCCACCCACGTTGGCTTTGACAGGCTCCAGGACTGGAGTTGGTACTCACAATTGAAAGGACAAGCCACATGTTCTCTGAATGTGGTACTGTGCTTTGGCTTTTTTTTTTTTTTTTTTTTCTTTTTCTTTTAAGCTAGAATTTGAAATGAAAAATAAACTGACTGATAAGTAAGCTGTCTCACAGAATTTAAAACAGTTAAAACAATGGAGGAGAGGATACTGATACAAAGGAATTTATTGAGCCAGAAGGCAGTTTCTAGTCAGATATAGGGATAGATGCCAAATATGGTTTTATTTAACATCTTCATTAATGATCTGGAATTAATTAAATTTGCAGGTGACATTAAAGTGGGAGAAACTGCCAAGAGAAGTAAGGCATCAAAGAAATACAAAATGAGCTTCCAAGATTCATAGACTTGTAGCACAAAAGGGATCATTATGACAATCTAGTTTGTCTTCCTGTGTAGCAAGGGCCAGAACGGAGATAGATTTAATTTGGAAGAATGTGAGGTAGTATTGTTGGAAATAAAATCATCTACTAGACTCAATACCACTGGGGAAAGGGAAATTGAGGACACTAAAATACTGTATCTGTGAACATTAGCGGTTATGAAATTCAAAGCAACTTTGCAAAAAAAAATAAAATTGAGTAGTTTTGGCTGCATTGACCAAAATGTAGCACAGCAGAACAAAGGTGCTTAAGTTTGCCTTGAGCTAACTATAGTAACTACACTTAAAACATAGAGTTTAATTCTTAGCAAACTACCAGAAAAATGTTGACAAATAATATGGAATTCAGAAAGGAATACAAGAAAAAAAAAAAAGGAAAAAAGAAAAAAGAAGACCTAGTTATATATATCATTGGGCTACAATAGAAACAAGCGGATGCAAGTACAAGAACAATTGCTGAAGATCAGAAAGCTTTTCTTACCAGAATCTAAAAATAACTGCTCACTGTGTAGTGCACTGAATTTAAAATAATGCAAAGAAATTATGAAAATATAAAACTACTGAGATCATGTGGCTCTAAAAAAGTCACTGCAGGGCAACACAGAGAGTGCTTTGCCTTTGACCTCCAAATTACAGAGGACATAAACATGTACTTCCAAGTAAACGGATTTCCAAGTAACTCTTACTTTTACCCACCTCCAGTTCTTCATTCATTTTATAATTAGCATTCCAACTTTGGTGTCAAACTAGAAAATTAATATGAACAGGCCAATGAGATGTAAAGTAATGATGGGTGGTGCAGGCAATTAGTATTCAGTGTATCGTTTCAGGCCATGAAACACTGCCCTTCTCCTTTTGGAAGAAGCAGGGAAGGGGCACATGTACTGGTAGCCTGCAGACCATGGATTAAGCTGAGCGAAGCATGAGTTATTAAATTAGCAAATGATTAAGAGGAAGCAAAATGTAATGAGGCTGAGCAAGTTATCCAGAGTAAGGTAATGAGTAGGGATGAATATTCAAAACTTGAATCCTGCTCTGGAAATGGCAGGACAGACAGCTCTTGGGAAAGGGAGAGATGTTGATCCTTACAGCGATTCCCTACTGTCATCCAAGGCTGAGAGGGTCAGGAATGAACTAAGAAACTGGATGCCTACACTGGATTCCTAAACTCAACCACAAACAAACAAACAAACAAGCAAAAAAGAACAGGAAAAAGGACAGAGAAGGACATGCAGCTACAGCACTGTGAACTGTGTGCCTCTACTTGGTGATCATTCATCATTCTTCTGCCTCTTCTGTTAGCCTTTCTCTAGACTGCAAGCTCTTCAGGACAAGGTGTGACTACATGTATGTGATTGCTACCACGATGCAAATGGATAACAAATGGTACCAAGTTAACTAACGATACCAGTGCAGAGTTGTCAATTTACTTATTTAGGCTGAAAGAGGGGAACTTAACCATCACCTACAATGTTTATCTGCTCTGTGTTAAAATGAGAAAAATATATATACATACACGTATTTTGTATGTGTATATCAGTAGCAACCAAACATCATAAGAAGTTGCCATCAATAAAGCAGGCAGTGATACTTTAATATTTTTTGATAGATCTGTCATTCCACTTGCTCACTACTGTAACCACCGACAAGTGAATCTGCAGTCCCTGCTGCAGGCTGAAATTTACACATTTAAAAAATCATTGTCAGAAATAAGTCTACTTCCAAAAACAGGTGAGGAGACATAATTTTTTGTTTGTAAACAGTGGGGTTGATCTGGTTTTGGACCAAACTCAGAGCTTCCAGAGTTTGAAACGGGAAATTTGGCCATGGAGTGAGCCTGGAGTCAGAGAGAGTCTCTGGGAAAATTAATCCAAAATAGGTCCAATTGTTTGCAGCTAAAAATACCCACCTGCACACACTTGCTTTCACAGGAACATAGACTCCTGGGTCAGACCAAGGCCCTGCTGTCCCAGCCAATTACTCTCACAATTCTTGTCCTATGTAGGTCAAACTGGGTAGGAGTTTTGTCCCAGTCCTCTTGTTCCCAAATAGACCTTCCTGATCTAATGGCAAGAGACCTAATTCTACCCTAAATTTATTCATGGCCACTTTTAATCCATTTGTTCCTGTGCCAACATTGTTCTTTGGCTTAAATCGCTCTCCCTCCCTCCTGTTTACTCTCCTGATATATTTACAGAGTACTATCAATCCCTCTAAGCTTTCCTTCGCTAGGCTAAACAAGCCATGCTTTTTTAAAGTCTCCTTTGGTAGCACAATACAGAACAGACACTGAACCCACTTTTTGCAGAAGCTATGTAAGCTATATTAGTATGTTTACTAATGTAAGTGCATTAGTAAATCACACCATTCTTACTAAGACTGATAAACCCAGAGGATGTTTCTATGACTGCGTTGATCCCAGTGCTCAAGGCAGGTAGGACAGCTCCATGTGGCATTGCAACACTTCACATGAACATATTCTTCCTCTTTTCCCATAAAACGGGCTCTCCATCGCTCTGAGCATCCTGACACTTCTTCCCTCCATCTCTTCCATCCGGAATTAATCTTTCCGAACACGGGCAATTGGGATTGTCTCACATTATCTAAGATAAATCTCACCAGCATGCTGGCCAGCATTAATATTTCTCTTCCTCTGACAGAAACAGCAAACAAATCACAGGATCACATTTGCCTCTTTTATTGCTTTATCTGGTCATTCACTTAAAGCTATTGCTGATCAAATCACAACTCCAAGGGCTTCCCATTTTTTCTCTTTCCTATTGGTGCAATCACAGTTTATTTACAAATTCAGACGATGAGCCAGTAAATGTATCTCCAAGTTTGCGTTATTTCCTTTATTTTCTATTACTATAGAAATTCTGCTCCTGAATACCAATGGTGACTTCACTAACTTATGTGATGAGCCAATTTCATTAGTGCATACTTATTTTTTGTGCCAGTGTCATAACACAAACGAAAAAACAAACAAACAAACAAACAACAAAAAAGCCTCAAGGCCAAGCCTCAGTGACTCTGGGAGTAGCCCTAGTCTTGTCTAACTCTTTGTACACAACCCAGACTGTTTCTCCTTTAGGTTCTGTTGTTCACCATTGTTTCTTGTTTTCCCTTTTCAGATGGACAAACACTTCTCCACGAAGCACAATGGAGTATAGCTAAAATAACTCAATAAAAATAACTCAAGAAACTTATTTTAGTTTTAGACTTAGTTTTGGGGCATCCTAAGAAAGGCTGACCTGACCCATAAAGCTCATAACTAAAGCGGACAAGACAAAAAGATGAGACCTAAGGCAGGTACAGTTGCGTGAAACGATCTGCCCAAATACTGGACATACAACCCAAGTCCTCACAAACCCATAAGACAGGGCCCCATACTGCTTTCCTTAATTTCAGTCGACGTTCAACATTTAAAGAATCTCTGTTTTTCTTTTCTTTTCAATTTGAAGTTGAACTACAGAGCGTTAAACTACAGAGACATTTTGTTTTCCTTCCTCCACTGTAGATCTTGGTCACCAAGAAGTTTTGCTCCTCATCTCTGTTCTTCTCACTCCTGTGCCTCTTACGGCCATCACAGATCATGTGTTATTCCTGCCACATATCAGGAGATCCATTTCAATTTAATAGGTCAGACAGGGGAATTAAGAGTTGCACATACACAATACCCAATCGATGCTTACCAGTTCGTGAGCCAAATAAAACACAGTAAATAAATGAATAAATAAATACACTTATATACAAAAACTAAACTAAATATAACAAATGATTCAAGCTGAAATTTCAGAAAATCAAATTAATGAAAAGCTAATGACAGGTTCACAGCCAAATCATTAAGGTTCTTAAACATCATTTTGCCTGTGCCAGAACAGTGGTGCAGCCACAGAGGCTTGAGGTAGTTCAGCAGGTGTCCGTTTGTCATCGTTATCATTACGACATCTATTATCTCTAGCCAGGGTTAGGTCCTTGCTGTACTCAGCACAATGCAACTAAACAAAGTGGTAGTGTATTGAAGAGCACATCTCAAAATGATGGGGCTAAAATTGTTTTAAATGGACAAAATTGGCTGATTTTGATGGAATTAGCACACTATGGTGGGTCCAGTAATTTGAAAAGCATGTTTTAAGGGCACTCATTTTAACGAAGCTGCTTAAAAATACACACACACATACACAATTTTATCTACACCTCTGTGCAAATTGCCAACATATATGTCCAACATTTTAGCCAGCAAAGACTATAATGAATAATCTCTCATTTATTCAAAGACAATGAGCCTACTTTCCTTCTTCTTCTTTAATTATATCACATTCCCCCATACACTTTGTATTTTTAAAGTGAATGCTGTAAGCTGGAGATACCACTGTCAATTCTCACAATTTTGTCATGATTCCCGTGATATTACGTGTTTTCTCAGAGATATTATTTAACTGCAATGATAGAGTTCCTGGTATACAAAAAAGGTACACTTTTGGTTCATTATGAAACCCATTAAAAGGCAAAGCCCAAGGTCTCAGGATTATATAAGGCAAAGAAGAGAAATATTCCAAAAAATCTTTTTTTTTTTTTTTTTTTTTTTAAATCTCATGATACTGAATACCCAACTGACAATTTTGAAAGCTTAGATTTAACAATTCTCATGACTCTGAAATGAGTAGTTGTCATGAGTGTCTTTTATAATGATGGGCATGGATGGTTTTAAATGTCACCCTGCATCCTAGGACCAGCCTTTCTTTCCACCTCTACTGGCAGGCAGTCCCCAATATTGTAATTAGATCTGCACTGGATGGTCACAGGACTCAGGTAAGCAGTGGTGCACAAGATATTTCTCCTTCTGCGAGGGTCTTTCATGCAGGCAATGACAAGGGAAAACGTTCTTTTTAAAGCAAAATAATTGTAAACCCACAAAATTTGGCAGAAAAACTCAAAGGAGGCGTTGTACCAGAAACTTATTTTCTGTAAACTAAATATAAAATTGACTCCATCAACTTGAAATTCTCACTTTCTGTTAAATTTCATAAAATTATTATAAGCTGGGAGTTGGGAAAGTTCCACAATTTACCATCAACTACAGCAAGCTGCTTCTGAAAATAAATCCCTCCCTACACTGGGTACGGGATAACAGAAGTAAGAAGATGAGATGTGTTCATGAATCATGTTTTGAGATTTTCAAAATCAGTAATTAGCAGAACACAGTGACCCAACAACTATTTTTAGTGTTGTATATTTAAAAAGTAATTTATGTTTAGATATTATTAGATGCACATTTAATTTCAAACCACAGTTACACAAAGTTTTAATTACTAAATATTAAGATACATTTTAGCATATGGTTTATGATTAGCATTTGTAATTCAAGCTATAAACAATATAACTAATTACATTTATTGGTGGAACTTTAGTTCCCACACATGTTCAATCACTTTCAATTATTTCCCTAGTAATCTACGACTCAGTAAGGTACAGAAAATGTGTTCTTACATAGCAGTAACTGGATAACAGTTTCTGTGCATTCAAGTATGATGTTACAGATTTGCCCTGTTTTTCTTAACATCATACAGCCACAAACATGTAAAAATGCAGCCAGAAAAGCTGCAAATGCCAATTAAAATGTTAGATGTTGTGGCATGTATCTGAAAATTGTAGTCAAGTGTTATTGGCCAGTTTAGTAAGGCACTGCAAGACATAGCTTGATTTTTGTCATGAGGTCAAATACAGAGCTGAGGCGAGGTTTGCCCACCAAAGACTTGCAAGGAATAAACATAAAATGCTTCTCCTTTTGTACCAACTTCACAGCTTCTATGTTGATGCTACCAACAGCCACGAACAAGTCATTTCTTAATATCAGTTTTCTTCTCTGCTTAACACGAACGTGCCAGGTTTGCATCCAGTGCCTTGCACCATGAAGAAATGATGAACCAGAAATCTCTGGTGATTAAGATGATTACAAACAATTGGGACAGCTCCAGCAGCACTGAGTGCACAAAATGAATTCAAAAGATATTCATTGAAAACCCAAGTGTTTTTTGACTTCTTTGCTTGTTTTCTTCTCCCCTGCGGGCACAATCAAACGCAAAGGACCCAGGCAGAAACCTCCACTCCAAATTAAAGCCATATGCTTCACACTACTCCCCTGTAAGAGGAACGGAGTCAGAAGAAGCAGCTGTGCAAAGGGTCTCTGTGACTACTGTAACCTACACTTCTATGAAGCGATTGACCCCAAATCCTTGTGTAGCAAGTGTAGGGGCACCTATACGGTGTAGCTGCTATATCAGCCTCATCATCTACCACCCAACATACCATGAGAGAAAGTGAAGTGATCAAATATGCATTTGTGGTAAGACACTATGCCCATCAGCTGCTGTTTCTTTTTCTTTCTTTCTTTTTATATTTTTTTCAGCTCTTTGCAATTACTAAATGCCATATGGATATAAAGTTGGGGAGAAAGGAAAGAATACAAAATAAAATTTTACAAACTAATACCCTAATAAAATACTTAAAGATTTATTTCACTTACATCTCATGCCTGCTTCAGTGTACGCACTATTTTATTAAACTGCTTTCAGTGGAACTCAGACTTCAAACTACTTCTACCAGAACCAGGTGTTAATATCCTTTGATTTTTTTTTAAAAACAATCAGGGTACATTAAATATACTTCTCAGATCTAGTTTTGCATGACAGATATGTGATGTGCCAATGGTTATATATTATATTCTTCCTCTCAGGCATGCATCTCCTGCAGAGATAGCAGACTACAGAAGCTGACCCTTACTGAGACCATCTTGTCTCTCTGACAAAGCTCCTTTTTAACTTCTTACTTACTGGTTACTTCCTGTGATGGATAAAAACTTTAGCTCAGCTTGTGATAATTTCACAGGCCCTGAGCACCCTGACCCTAGAAGCCCCAAGGTCAGAAGTCAAGTCTTGTTCTGAAACATCTGTGTGCTTCATATTAAAGTAGAACAAAAGTGAAGAAATATCCACCAGTGTGACAAGAGAAACAGGCAAAATGGGAATGACACGTTGGTCATCTGTTACCCATGCCACCTCAAGCCATTGACTGAAATCTGATGGAAAAACTGTACCCGCCAGCTCTCCAAGCTGCCTTCAAATAAGCGCTTTGTTTGGGAAACGGTGAGAAAGGTCTCCAGTTGTTTTTTATTTCTGCCTTATGTTAAGTGAGTTTATCTGTAGGTGGCCAGGGGCCCAAACAACACGGTTTTACAAAGTCTACAAAAATTCTGCTAACATTTTGTCTTTGAAATACAAGGCATACCACAACAACCTAGGTTGAAACACGTAGCAGACGAAAATCACAGCTTAAGATGGAGAAGACGACAGAACAGATACTCCCTTACCCTTCGTTGAATATGAGGAGCAACAGTCACACAACAATACAACCAGTTTATAAACTATTTGTTGCCAGAGTTGTGGTTATGGAAGGAATTACTAATCTTCACTGGTCTGGTCTCTTTAAAAATTACTTTTTAGACAACTTATTGACCTGCTAATAAAATACCTGTGGAAAATGATCAGCTGAACTGTTCTCAAGTTTCAAAACTATATGTATTATACATGTTTTAAAAATACTCTTCAGGAAGCACAGGGAAAATAATGCCCTTAATTTCAATAAATCAAAAGAGTTAATAAAAATCTAAAGTTTTTAGACTAATACTAGTATTACCGTTCTGGATTCTTCTTACCTAAAGCTACTTAGAGCACCACAAGAATAAAGCCTAAATGCTTATGCATACTTTTACTTAACTAAGGCATTGCTCTTCCATTCAGGTAGGAAACACTTTTACTAACTTTAGGGTAGACTAAACTAAGATTTTTGACAAAACTACATATATGTCAGCTAATTCCTGTCTGTAAAACCAATGCTTTTACTTCTTCAACGCATTTTCCACAACAAATAGAGCTTTCTTTTTTTCTATTTTAGTTTTCTTCAGAAAAACATATCCTGATTACACCAGCATTTTACAACTGAATGAGAACACTATAGCTATAGTCTTCTATAAAAGCATTATAAATTGAACAGGCAAATACTTTGTATACTAGATAAGATGAACAAATTTGCCTTCTAGAAGTAAGGCCAAAAAGATTGACTAACTTGATCTTCAGTAGCCCCAAAATCAAGAGTAGGGAAGATTTTCACTGATCAGAGTCGAGCCTAGCTCAAATCACAGCAGGGTGTATCCAGAGTTACCTGAACTGAAAAAAGTCGTTCAGGCAAATTCTGCACACATTTGTGGAAAAAAATACAAAACTGGGTAAACCCCAAATCTCCTCTCAAATTCAGACCCAATCTACATACAAAAATGTGCAGGTGTTAGAGACAACTTAGATTTAAAATTATTCTTACTCATTCTCAGGCTTGACCTCCAGCATCTCCACCTGCAGACCAGAAACTGGCTGAGTGCTCCCTTTTTTACACAGTCCAAGAAAAGAGAATCCAATGAGTTTTGTTTTCCCACAGTCTTTTGGGTTAGTGGACATGTGGAACCATACTGTGGAACTCAACAAGAGAGAAAAATACAGTGACCTTCCAGTTTCAGAGAAATCCTCACAGATCTGTATCTGACCACTGGTCAAAGTTAGTCCTAAATTTCTGCTTGAAGAAGGTGATCACAAAGAATTTTGAAAATCTGTGAAAGACTTCAGGAAAGAAGGCAATGGGAAGTCACACTTACCAACTGTACAAACGCAAGTCCACCATAACTGTGAGCAACAAAAAACACGTTCTCTGCTGCTGACTGGGAAATAAAATGGTCCCAAACATAAACTGCATGTTCTTCAGGAGATCCATTATCCTGCAGAAAAAAAATTACATTTGCGACAATTACCTCTTAGAAACTGGCAATTCTGTCTAAAAGTAACATGTTCCTATATGTTAAAACGTGTTGGTAAAACAAGTCTCAAATTAATATACTCTAGTGACAAAAAATGAGTAAATTGATTTGTCTAAATAAAAGAAATTTAAGATTGCATTCTAAATATGGTAAAACAGTTGTTTTATTGTTGCTTATTTTAATAAATACAACGAAAATTATGCATCTGCAAAATTTTGTCTAAATACCATGATGGCAATTCAGCTAAACAGAGGCATTCAAAGAAATTTTGAGCCACTGCTCTGGTTTTCATTCTTTTGACAACTCTTTGTCAAATATTTGCTCACTGATGGTTTGTTTAAAGTAGCTAAGTCTTAGTCTGATAAACAAATAAAAATGAGTAGGAACAATATAAATATAATTTCAGTCTTTAGATTTTTTTTCATATTATGCTCCAATGGAAATCTGCCAAAGATTAAAACTATGGTATTTGCAACTACTCTTTTAAAAGCTAGTTTTATTTATTTTGCAACTGTAGACTATGAGACACAGGGCAGATAAACCACCTCCTGACTGCTTACATATTAGCTGTTGCTTTGGAGTCCCTGGTAGTTAGGGGAGTGTGTTTTTTTATTATTGAACTGTGAGATCCATTCAAACAGAGAGCCACTGAAGGCACTATAGTTACTTACACTGATTTTAGTGCACTGTCCTCAAACATCTGGGGTTGTGCACTCGCATCTCTACCTTTGAGACTATCAGAAAGCCCTGTACTCATTCATATTTTACTTCTTAGGCTGCCTACGACATCACAGCAAATTTGTCTGGTCTCAGGTGACAAGACTAGGCTGCTCTGTTAGTTCCTGTCTCCCACCAGGATTTCACACCTCTGTGGCATAATGCTGCTGGCTCCTTCCAGATGTAGAACATTTGTGCCAGAAAGAGCGGATCAGTGAAAGTCATGTGATTTCCTAAAATCTGCATCCTTTTCCCTTTTGCTCTGCTACATCAGCACCTTCGTATCAGTAGAAGACACAGACCATATAAGCCTCATTTTCTTGGCGGAAATTAAGTACAAACCAGAAAAATCCAACAGAAATCAAAGTGATAATTATATAGGATGAATTGCTGCAACTTTATCAAGAGCACTGAAGTGACTTAGGTCTTAGTTCCATTCTAAAATACAATTTTGGGAATTTAATCTCTTATGGTTCTCTAGTATGAATGAGAAGTCAGACAACTAAGTAACTAGATTTAGGTTTTTACTGCTATTCTCATGCCAGGTTTCCTATCCTAAACAAGAGTGAAATAGCTACAAATCTTTATGGATCCGAACCCACAACTTTTGAAACAATCATGTGTTTTAAAATTGCATTTTTCTAAGGTTGCAGCAATTAAAATATATTTATCATATTTGCCAAGAAGCACTGAAGATATTCATCTTAATCCTCGACAGATTCTGTATTTGATTGAATATGACAGAACATAGTTTTAAATAAATATGCATTAACTACTGTAAATCACCTCAATATGAAAAACGGCTTATTTTCTTCCAAACCACATTTTGAAATATGATTGTAAAGACAAGTAAAGGAGGTAAAGACCCCTCCTTTGTGAGAAAAGACGTAAGTTTTTCAAAAGAAATTTCATAAGGAAAATACGATTGACAGACTAGTTATTAAGATAAAGCTGAAGAACACCTCAAACAGGAGTTTCTTAAGGAAAAGTGATGCATTCTAATTACGATACGTAAGAAAAAGGAACATTAAAACACAGGGAACATTTCTAAATGAGTAGTTTAACTCAAATATTTACTTCAGTTAAATATGCTGAGATACTTGTTTTGTAAATATTAACGTTACAATTATTTCCTGTAACAGCAATGTTTGTGTAGGCACCTAACCCTGCTTTAACATTCTGACAAAAAGAGAGGCTGTTTGTAGATAACACTGTGTTTTCAGGTATCCTCTATTTATTATTTTCAGGTAATTTCTATTTATTTCTACATGCTGCTTTTGGGAAAAGCACACAATCCTTGGATTACCACAAGACTACGACAACAGCAAGAAGCTTCTGAAGGATTCAGAAATTCAGCCCAAATAAGCTTCCACCAATTAAAGCATAACCAGTGGTCTAGTAAACCAGATCATTAACTGCACAGCTTCACAGTCCGGTACAAAGACTCGATAGGATTTTATAAAAGCAGAAAGAAATGAACTAGAACAACTTACATATAGACCGTAACTACAGTTTCCTTTGTTACTGGTGAAAAATAAATAAATAAATAAATGAAATGAAATGGCAGGATAAACTGTATTGCTGTACTTACTCTGCTAAACTCTACACAAGGTAAGGAAAACACGTATGTGAGAGACGGAGTTCAGAGGAGTAGTGTATGTTTAAAAGAAAAGCCCTTTCTCCATAGTGTCTGCTTATTTTTCTCCTCGTAGCAAGCCAGTATTTTAAACAACTTGGATGGAGAATAAACCAGTGCCGCGTCCATACAAGAAACAGCTGGCCACGTAAGTGGGCACAGCAGACTGCAGAATACTGCAGGTCTCTTTAGGATTTTGAATTGCGTTGGGTCCATTAGGACCTGGGGATTAACCACGTCTGTCTGGCCTCAGTTAAATTATGAGGCTGAATACTGCAGTTTCAATATGAAAGGTGACAGTTTCAGGCAGCTGTTGCTTTCCTTCTTTTCATTGCAGCTAAATACAATGCACTTATATACCACCTTGTTAAATTATTTGATAAGTGGGGCCTCTTGGTCATGGTTTACATAATTATCTATATGATTGTACAAAAAGGAATGGAGAAATCATGCTATGTACCTCCGAAGGCAGCTGAGGCTTAATGCATTCTCATTTGTGAAACAGATTGAGATAGAAAGGTGCTAGGAAAGCTGAACTTAGATTTCCAGCTGCTGGAAGTCAGTCATCTGCAACCAGTAATTCTATGTCTAAATAAGTGTTTTGATTTTTCAGAAGTGTGGAAGTCATGGCAGTGGGTCTTCATCCCTCTGAAAATATCCCCGGTACATATAGTTGGATACAAAAGCCAAAAGATATTAGGAATTAGAAAATGGTCTATTAGAAAAAGGTCTCCATGTGACTCCTAACCAATGCAAGGTAACCTGGAAACAAGCAACTGTCATCTTGCTGCAGATGGGGTACCTTCCTGACTCGACTAACACACCTGAGCTTCATCTTGCTCCAAGCAAAAGCTTGGAGCACAAAGGGTATAAATAACCTGTGCATGTGCTCCTACCATGAAATATCGTACGTGGCTCCGTTATATTCAATATTCCATTGAATGGAATACTATCAGATAAGATTTAGCCTTTAATTCGTTGATAAGTGAAAAGAAGTCCAGGTCTTTTTCATAATAACTATTATATTTCAGTTCTTTTTACTGATAAAAATAGAATGAATATACCTCGTCTGCCATCGTTGACTACCAACACTATGGAGACTATCAGATATCGAACACCTGTCATACCTGCATGTAGCAAATCCTGTTGAAGATTACCTTGGAGATAAAGGTGGTTAAAATCATTTCAGGGAAGCATTGCCAAAGGTATTTTAGATTGCTTATGTTACATTCATTCCTCTTCCTGAGTGCTACAGTAGGCACACTTTTCTCAAACTGGCTATACAAGGGGCATCCATAAAAATAATACAGAATATAAGTAGGCTTACAGTAGGTTCCAGTTCAGTTAATGATAGGTGTATGGAGATACTTAAAAAAATGCTCTTGCCACACATAAATATTCCTTTTCAATGAGAAATGATCATCAAGATAGAATAGAATATAGAATGAAATAGAATGAAAATAAAATAGAATAGAATGAAATTTTTTTTAATGTGGTAGAAATGAATAATCACAAACACTGCTTTAAGAACACATTCCTTTTTCTACTGATAAACGGCCTTTTTGTTTTTGCAGAATTTTTTAAACACTACCTATTAACTATGTATAAAAAAGTCATCAGTTCTAAAGCCAAATAGCAATTACTCAAAAAATGATCATAAATGGTTAATATGGAGCTTTTCATTTTAATATCAAAAGTTTAATCGGATAGTTTAGCAGCCGAGTCTATGAAAATAATATGACAATGATTAATAAATTCATGTTCCTCATGTATATGAAGTCATTTAATATCCCAGGGCTGGAACCTCTGCCACAGCCGTGAGCCGCATGGAGCAACAGATTGAGGCAGGGAAGAGGCCGCCGCTCCCTGACCTGCTTGGCCTCGCCTCGAGCTCTGGCAGGGGTTAGAGGAGTCCTGTGCTGCTCTAACCTACACCAGCTGGGCTGCGTTTCGAAGGGACCTCTCTCCAAGAAGAGCTGGCAGGTGGCACTGCCCTCCCCGATCCTCCCGGCTGCGGTGCGCTCAAGCTGTCTGTGATGGCTGCCTGGTGGCGGTCACTCCTCAGGGTCAGCATCGGCTCTCCGCCGCCGCGGTGCTGCCAGGCGGCTCGGCACTGTGAGAAGTCCTGCCCTTTCGTCAGTGCATACATACGCCATGCCTTAAGCTCCTTGTCCTCTGGGGCTTTTCTCTTTGTTACCTCTGTGCCCATTTCTGGCTTCCTATTTCTCATTACTGCTCAGTAGGCCATTCCCGTACTGTTGAAGGGCCTAGAAAACCCTACCAAAAATACTCTTACATGATGCTACTCCTAATCTCATACACTCTTATGATCTTACACACTCTTTCAGTCTTACACACTCTTACAATACCCCTAATCTTAAACACTCTTATGTGATGCTACTCTTAATCTTATTCAAAATTTTTGAGATTTTTGCTTTGCAGTTTTAAAATTCTCCCTGTAACAGTTTAGAAGCCCATGGAAAGAAAAAACAAAACAAAACAAAACAAAATAAAACACAAATGATTGTGGGTAAATTCTCTGGCAATCCATTGTGCACAGAAGCAGGGAAACAGACTGCAGATTTCAGTCTGTCATTTCTTCCAATACTGCTAGCGTTAAGAGTTGAAAGGTATATAACATTTTAATGACTCGAGCCATTAGGAATACACAGATAAGCAGTGTGCATACAGTGAATACAGTGTTACGTTCTGTCGCTTTCAAAAAAAACAGGTTGAATTTACTAATGTAATATTACAGTCATTAATTGTTAAATACCAAGCTGAAGTGATGCAGCAACCCAAGCCTTATCAACTATGCCAGATTCTAACACCTAGACACTGCAAGGTCTGCAGTTATGATGGACTACCTGAGTTGATAACACATGGAATTATCTAAACAACATTTGCATATTTGGGTAATTATTTCCTAAGGTTAATTAGCTCCTGCAAAGCAGCTTGCCCTTTGAGACTGCTTACTGTGACAGGTTCACATATTTCCTGTTTTGATGCCAAAATTTACAGATTTTTTTTTTTTTTAAAGTAACCTGTTGCTGGAAAGTTGCAGATGGGGCAGGAGCTCAAGACCTTGAACTAGTATTTATTTATTAGGGCAGGGTGGCTCAGATCCTATCCTCAACTTCTGATTCATCGAAACTCCAAAAAATCAAGTAAAGAAAATCAAATTAGTTCCAAGTTCAGGCGACAGCTCCCTCAAAAGGCACTGTTTTTCAAATCAAGGAGTTTGTTAAAATCATATTTTTGCAATAAGTGGAAAGTGAAATGCATACACATAGGGAAATGTGCCATACAACTGAATAGCTTTTCAACAATTTACTTGAAGGTGGTTTCTATAATTACCAATTATCACAGCAAAACAACTTCTCCTTCTAGCTACATGAGCTACTGTAAACAAGCACAGTACATGTGTTAAATATGGGAGAACAGAACTGCACGCTAGCTTAGAGGCAGGGATGTGAAGAGGGCTCAGACCTCCTGTTTCCACTCCTTGTGCAGGTGATCTTTCCATACGAGCAGGACCTTTACAGTTGTGCACGGCTCTTCTCAATGCTGTGGTGAGATGTGGGGCAGATAAACTCTTGCACCTCCCCCAGCTCTTCTGAAAATTGTTGAATTAAAAATAACATATAATGTAAGCAAAACCATATAAAACTATAACCTAGAGAAGTAGCAGTTTTTCACCAAAACAGCCCATTTTCAGTGGCAACTGGCTAACATGGATATTTTCTGTACAATAGATTTTCTGTACAAGAAACCTGTGCTCTTTTAAAAGAAAATCATATGTTTGAAGGTCTGAAATGAGCAGCTACCAGATATAGTATGTTCCCTGCTGGTATACAGTTCGTGATTATCATAACTAGACTCACACTAGCAACATATTTTGCAGAATTCCTAGATAATGGACAAGTAAAAATTAGATGTATTTCACTGGAAACATTCTTTGACTAGGAAGTAATACTTTCAAAAACAAATTTATTTCTCTCTCTCTATATATAAATATATATATACACATATATATAAATGTACATGTATGTATCTGTACAAAACACTACGCAAGGGTGGTGAGTGTTGAAGACAAATGAATAGGGAAGATCTTAATCCATATTACTGCCAAGGTATGATTTTTGAAGCTGTGGCCTAATTAGGTACAGAGTAAGTCAGGAGGAACTCTGTCATTTGCTTTAATACAAGTGGAGTTAAAAACAACTCTTCAGTCCTTTAAAAAACTCAGCAACCCAGAGCTATGCATTTAGGTTTGCCTAAGAATACCTGCTTCCTCCTGCCTTCCTATTCTCCCTCACAGCTCTGATGTTTCTCTTCATGTCTTCCCATCATGGCACTCCCATTTTCTCTGTACTTGCATATCTACTTTACTCTTCTTCATACACTTTCCTTCCTTTCATAATCCTCAAATTAAAAAAAAAAAGAAAAAAAGTGAAATCAAGTTTCTTTTGCCCATTCTACTGCATCATCTCCTGTATTGGTGTAGCACTGTTCTAACATTCTCATCTCTTTTTCCTTCCCCAACAGTACCCCTACAAGTACTAAATTACGCTTATCGCCTGCTGTACATTCCTCACTCCTTTTGCAAATATATGCCTTATTTAAGACAATAATTGTTTCATTATGATGGAAAATAATGAAACCATACGATGCAGAGCAGTTCCAAAGCCTCAGGAAAAGGTCTAAGAAGCTTCAAGGGCAAGAAAGCTGGAATAGAAGCCAAAAAAACAGTCAGCATGTGATTTGTTCCCCAGAGACAGCTGTTATAGTATTTTGACCAGAGAAGAGGAGGAACGTAAGGAAAGGAAAGAAACCAAAAACAGGAAAAAAGTGGAAGGAAAGATATCATATTGTTTTCCTGCAGCATGAATGTTTGCAAACAAGACTTCAAAGTATCTAGCTCAGGCCACGCAACAAAATTTAACGTTTAATGGAGAAATTCCAGTAACTGTCCCATCCATCAGAAATTCTTTTTTACATTTTTAACCGCACGGTTGAGAGCACTATTGCACAGGTATTTCAGAAATGCCTCCTAAGAGGTGACCCGAGGATAAAAAGGACATTGTATAATTCCTTACAGAATGGCTAACACTAATTTGCATGCCACATATATACAAATATACATACACCAATATGGGCTGGCTTTTACAGCACTCATAAATACACGTGTTTTTAGGAAGGACAGCAAGTCCTTCCAAGTGCATTTTATGCTGAGGCTAGTCCAGATATATGAAAGGAGATGAAAACAGGCTGCAAAAGACAGCAGATGAAGGTAACGAAATCAAGAAAACCTCAGGGTCAAAGCAGATGGGGAGAAGACACAGAAGCAGAGAAGGGTGGAGGCCAGTTTGTAACAAATCTTCAGTCTGACAACATGCATCTAAAACTCAGTTGAGTACGTCCTGCAAAGAGCACTTGGAAGAGAGAACACTACATCAAGAAAGTTATTTTATTCGCTGCATCCTGAGTTAAATAGAAAGGAGACTATGTGAGAAAAAGGAATGGTTAGAGGGGAAAATAAAATGCAGACAACTAATGCTTTGGGCTTGAAAGGTTCAATGGAGGACATGTTTCACTCCTCCCTTCCTTTATGGTCTCCGTACAGGTTTTATTTGTATATTTTGCCACATTTAAACAACAAAACCCAGCAGGACTTTTCAGCTGTGTAGGCAGCAGAACAAGTTCATGGTCACCAAAGTCTGCTGTAGCTCTATGGAAACACAGAACATTGAATTCGCAAAGGTTGAACACTAAAATGATGCAAATGCATTATTGGTGAATGAAGTTATTTTCTTCAACAGTTGTGCTCATATGCATTCACATACAGTCACCTCGTGTTTTTCCTTATGACCTTAGCAGGGATTAAACCAAGAGCTTTTGGATGCAAACACACAAGCCTCCTTCCACTTATCTCATAGGAATAAGTGGGGAAATAAAAAGACTGTATTATCTTTTTAAGGGCAACTTGTAAGAAGGGAGCAAGATATATACTCTGGCAGGAGGTAATGGCTGATTTTGAGACAGAAGTAGATACCAGGTATCACACTAGCTCAGTCGGGTCAGGTGTAGAGCTGTAGATATAAATAGCATAGCCAAGGTTATTATTTGGTACATACCTTCTGAAAGCAATATGGCAAAGTGACTTAAGGTTGAATTTTTCATATTACAGATCTCAGTCTTATTCCCAGATCTATTTGAGGTGATGCTGTGTAATTTCTTGTGCCTATTTTATTTGTGAAGTGGGTCAGTGATGGAAGTGTTCCCAATATTGCTTATGAAGCCTTAATAATAAAGCTGTTATGTGTTTACAGTCAGCTACAGTAAGGAAGACTAGAAGTCTTATGTATTGCAGTTAAATCCATGTTGTATTAAGTTATAGACTAGTCCAACCTCCAAAACTCCTGACAATTTATCAGCAAAGCACAATCTTGACAGACCTAGCAAATGAGTACATATTACATGAAACATCTAATACCTGGCATACCTAATAGTCAAATAAAAGATGTAAAACAAAAATACATTTGGCAGAGTAAAAAAAAAAAACAATTAAATTGTCACTATCAATGCAAAGGGGATCAAGAGCTGTATTGGAAGGAAGCACTGATACACACACTTTGCTACAACGCAAGTCCTGAGATTAGGCTCTGTTCTCAGCTTAAAACTACACATTTTAGTGAATTCAAGACTGACAGTATCTGGCCAGGTGTTCCACTCAGAAAAAGGAGTCTGGGAAAGGCATCAGGTAAATGGGAAATCCATCAGTTATGAGGGAAGGGAAAACAAGATTATTTTTAGCAACGAGCTATACATAGACAACCCCTGAAAAATCTTCTTTCAAAGCAAAATGATATATAGCAGTAGAGGGGAAAACAGATGACTCCTTAGGTTTCCTGGAGCTGGAGAGTTCGCTGGCAGAAACTGGATGAATGCCAGATTATATTCCAAAAGTGTTTTTTGTTTCCTATCAAGATGCCAAGATTCAATCTGCTCTAAGGTAACACCCCCAAAATGTTTCGGTGAGTAGCCGTGTTTTACTTCAAGTAGGGAAGACTGCATGAGTACATCCCGGCCTGGTGTGCCTCTGAGCCCACACGCGATGCCCCGTGCTCCTGCAGTGCACACATAATCCTGTCAATCAGCAACAGGATGGCTGAGAACAAACTGGATTTTAGCTCCGGCTGTTGCCAACATCAGCAGTTAACTTATTTTTTTTTTTTTTTTGCGTTTCGTGTTTTGGCTCCTCCCCTGGGCCCGTGTTCTCCCCAGGTCCCACTGCAATTACAATCCAAGACGACTTCAGACTGTGTCCCACTTTTCCCACTTCAGACATAAGCTGGGCTTTCCCTGGTGATGGTGGTCAGGAAATAAAATTCAGAGCTATGCTATATATATGTGAGAATGGAGGGAACATGGATCCTAACCTTCCCCTGGGCAGTATGTGGGAGTTACTTTTCCTCTTTATATCCAGCTTTATTGCACACAACAAAAAGAACGAAGCAGCTCCAAGCCAGAGGAAGTTTTCCACAGCTATATGTTCAGCTAATACAGTTCCTGATCAATAACCAAGAGCTACTTCTTAACTTAAAAAAAAAACAAATCAAAACCAAATCTATGCTCTCTTGCTGTATGTAAAGTTCATCATACCACCTCTGCGAACAAACTAACCGAGGAAGCCAGATCCCTTTTTTCCACCTTTTTGGCCACAGAACCTGACTCTGGCCCTCATTTATAATATTTTAGTAGGCAAACAATGTCTGGAAATCATGGAGTGAAATCAAAAGGTGTCAGTGGTCTTAGCTGCATTGCAGCACCACTGACCCAGTAATATATTTCCATTCTGGCAAATGCAGATCTTTGCAGGAGGCCCTCAGCGCATTGCCATGTCAGGACCTCACAGATGTAAAAAGAATGTGCATTTTTAAGACTCTCATTGCAGGTGAAATGTCGTAGATTTGCATTTAAACAGAATATCAAACACGGCAAGTTTGGCTGAAGATCTGTGAAGAAATAAACAGAGAGAGAGGCTGCTGCAAACGGAACTTGAGCAGGGGAGAGCCCCTTCAGAGCAAAGGCTGCTCTTTCCTGGCAACATGGTGCACAAGACAGGCCACGCAGGAGCAGGCCAGCATCATGTCTCCTGTCGATACGGGATCTCTATGAGCGACCAAACCTGAAGCTTTGAAGTTGCTCACAACACGCTGTGAGTGTGGTGTGGTGCTGAGGCCACTGTGATAGCCGCAGGGCTGGCAAGCGAGCCTCTCTGAATCCAGTTGGCCGTTCGCCTGCACCCTGAAGCAGCAGGCCCAGTGCTTTCCTGTAGCTCCATCAGCCAGCTAATGAAGCAGCAAATCTTACGCCCCTTGCTAAATCTGCAACACATGACACGGGCTCACTCATTTTCTACTCTGAATATCTTCTGCCGTAAATTTGTTGTGCTCCATTTTATTTTTTGAATGCCCACCCTAGCTCCTTGGCTTTTTGTTATGACATCCAGGAGATGGAAAATTCTTCTGCCAAACACCTCCCCAACTTTATAACTTGAAGGGGCTTGCTGTTTATAAAGTAATAACCAGATCTCAGGCTAAATTAATTAAGTCTCAAATGTTATTACAGCAACATCTCCCTGGTTAAAGTATCTGCTTGTCAGCCATGGTAAGACAACTTTGTCAGCCTGTTGTTCCAATTTGGATTTCCCTGTTATTACTTCTGCTGGAGTCTGGCATGTACTGTCAACACCACCCAACTGTCTTCTGGTAAAGTGCAGGAAAGGAAACAGAAAAGAAGAAAAATCAGACAGAATCAGTTTCTCAGTGGCTCTCAGTTGCCATCTCCAGGAAAGTTTTTTTTTTTGTGTGTGTGTGTGTGTATGTGTGTGTAAAAATCTGCTTGGGACCATCATAATGGTCTGCACAAACCCACAAATAATTTTATTTATTTATTTATTTTTAACATCAGTTGCTCCCTATGGGGCTGGAGAGTAAATAGTTAAAAGCCTTCCTTCAAAACAAATCTTGTCCCTAAATATCTGCAGTATCTTTTTGCTTGGTACTGTTTCCAAATTGACAGACATGGTAGGAGTCACCTAAGCCAATTATTTTATCATTAAGACAAGAATGCAAACACAAACATGAATTTTTTCTTTTTTAGTCTGGGGATAAGGACATTGCTGACTCACAGAGAGGAAAGAGGTGCAGGAGAAGAGAATAGGAGGAAGGAGGGAAATGAATCAAAGGAAGTTTTTCTTAAGAAAAAATAACTAATTTCCCTTTTAGCTCTCTGACAGACTTTTGTATTTTTGCTTTTTTGGTACTTTTCCCCTCCATATAACTTGTGGAGTTTCAGGTGAAGGAGCTGAGAATTTGAAGCAGCATCTTCTGTGCTGTCAAACAGCCTGAACACTCTGCGTGAGGAAACAGGCCAGAGGTGTAACAGCAGCTCCTCAGACCAGCCCCATCTGCACCTTTGTCTCATGGATATTGATAAATATCCAGTTCACATGACCACCCCTGTGCCATGCCTAAGCATGCTACCTGCCAGCCCCGGCACACGGACATACATATTCTGTTTAGTTTAAGGAACTACTACAGCAGTTAAACAAATGTTAAGTTAAGCTAATAAAAATACTAAAAGACTAGGGCAGTGCATTTCAGTACAATACTACTTGCTTGTACACCTACACATTGTTTTTGTCTCCTCGCATTGTTTTTTCCCCTCCAAACTACTTAATCTCAAGGACTGAGATTTTGCCCACAACATATTTCTGTCTCACATAATAAAACCATTACTAAAGATGGCCTTTTGTGTGACTGAATTATTTGAACAAAAGAACATTTCTAAAACAGACCATCAGGTTGTATAGTTGCAGCTGTCTTCCCTACCAGCCATGTTTCTGGCAATTAATGGATAAACTGTGGGGACAAGTACATAAAAATTAATACAATACCTTCACAAAAAGAATTATCTTTGTTAAGACACAAAGAGAGATTGTGCTAGTTGTTTAAATGATTACATGGATTTTTCTTAACATGAACAACTATTTAGTTTGAAATGAATGCGTCTTAAACATTCAAAAACTCCGAGGGGAAGTCATGCAGAAGTGTTATTTTTCTATTTCCTAAAGTACTTAAAGAGTATTTTACTTTCCAGTTCTTTCAATCTGTTTATATGTTGTAATGAGAAACAGACATTTTTTAACCATGCTATTGCAAGAAAAATAGAGTTTTGGCCAAGAAAAATGCAGATTTCCCTAAGACCGGAAACAATGAATCTAACAAACTTCAACACATTTAAGTAAAACAACAACTTAGTATTTTCATTAACAATTTTGGTTTCAGAACAAAGCAAGGCTGTAAAGTCTCTGCTACAGAGTTTGTATCTGTTATACAAGTTAAACTAAATAGAACAGCTTCGCTCTGTACTTTCCTTTTTGACACTCTTGTCTCTATTTATTACAAACACTCAAAAGTGGTTATTTAAGTGAAAGAAAGATTTAACAGCCTCAAAGCTATTTGATTTCTTCTAATAAAAGGAAGAAAGTGCTCAGTGCTTTAAGTAAACTGATACACTGTTTACTTACTGTACAGTTGTAAAGATTTGCTCAAGTGCCTTAATATGCAGTGTTAGCCTTCTATAATTAATTGTATTTGACGTAAGTGCCATTAGCATATAAAATAATTATCCACATGAATGACAAACACAATCCCAAATTCAGATTCATGTTTTCTATCGGTTTTTGTTTCAATAATCATCTGACCCAGAACTCTGAGGGAAGAACAGCTGAATGTTATTCAAGCCTTAATTCTACTTCTCAATTTTACTGCTCAGCCCGCCTCTATTATTTTTGTTTGATAACAAGGTACACTAGGAAATGACCTTTAATCCTGGTGCATTGCCATGCAACCTCAGGACTTGCTTTTTACCTCTGACTTGAACTGTGTGACTCCCTTGTGCTGACCATTTTATTACAGTACATACTTTTTTGCTTAGATTAGTGAAGACACTGCAGCAACAGTGCATCGTGGACGGCGAAGATCATTAGGCATTAGATCACTAGCAATTTTTCTTCTAATCTAGTGTCATCTTTTAACAACTCAAAACATCCAACTACATAACAGACAGCTTGGCTGTATTTTAAATTAGCACAAATGCTAAAGCCAGGAAATGTAATTCTCAGGATATCAGAACAAAAGGTTCAGAGAAAAAAGAATTCTTATATACTATAAGATTATCAGGACTAGACTGTCACACTGTGACCTTGCTGGCGTCTAGCTAATCTGACAATATTTGGCAGAGCATTGTTTCAAATCAATAACTAATTAACAAAGTACAAAAGAAGTTGTACTGTTTTTGAGGCTCCTTGTTAAAAATGGCTTTTGGTTGCACATGGGCAGAAAGGTCGCTTTTATGACATCTTCACGAGTCTTTCAACATCTTGCCACTGTCAGATTAAATTACTTTTAGCAATTAATTGTCATAAGTTAAAACAGAAGCACATTTGTTACAGCAGGTTGTCATAATGACATGGTGAGCAGTTGTTTTGATATGAATTTCTTTCACTGACCCTCTATCATATCTTAATTTTTTTGGTTGACCTAACTGGAAAATTGGGAGCAATCTTCTAATTCAGGCAGCACAGGCCAAACATTGGGGGGCTTATTGAGACCATATACTGAGCAATAATCTAACAGAAATTCTAGAGATAACTGAAGATCTTGAGAATAACATATTGTATTCTACAGAATATGCAATTTATGATTTATACTGGTGGGTGGGATGAGAAAAATAAACTCTAAAAACCCACAGTGATGTATCTTTTGTTACTGTTTAAAATGGTCCCTGATGCCATTTTAATCCCATATTAGCAAGCACCATTTGTTTGATGCATTTTAAAATCAGGATTAAGAGGACTCAACATCTGTAACCTGTACTCATTCAAACAGTTGAGAGGCTTTGGAGGCTTGGACCTTATTGGACTTTAAATAAAAATAATTCTAACCTTAAGTTATTTTTGTTAAACTTCTTTAACAAAATCATGATACATACATACTACCAGTTTTATAGATTAGTCTTCCAGTATTTCTTGTCAATGTATCTGTGAGTTTGCTATAAAACACTACATCATGATGAAACATCCTGACAATAATCTGAACAAAAAGAACTCATATTTATTTATCAAACATGAAATCCCATGTTAGCTGTCTTTTAGGCCTTACCATGCCATCCGATTTTTTAGAGCTTCTCTGAAAAATACCAGTTCACTCTAGCCAATGATGATGCAAACAGAGTCAAATTTATCAGAAAGAGATACAAACATTATTGACCGAACATCTATTTCCTTCCGCTTAATATCTCTTCTGTGTCAATATTTTGTGAGGTTTGTTACCTCTTAGAATTTAGGAGGGGAAAAAAAGTCATTGGAAAAAGCAAGATGTAGTCTGTATGCATACTTGGGTGCTATATAATTAAATCCTGTGTTTTGCCATTAACCTTATATAATATTGAATCTTTCAGGCTTAAACTACACAAACAAGTGTTTCTATCATATGAATTCTCAGGTAGGGCAGGTGGAGCCATCAAGAAGATAGCACAAGGTTTCTGCACAAGGGTCACAGAGGGTTCCTCTGCTTCTAATAGAAAAATCTGATCTGCTGTGTTTACACACGATGTGTAACACTGTGTGAAGCCTAGAGATTGAGCTTAGAAGCCTAAACTCAGCACCAAATCCTGAAAAGCGTTCACTCAATTAATACATGTAGTTCTCATGACATAATTTAATAGGAACACCCTCCCTGCTTTAAAGGGATGGTAAAACTGAGGTGAAACCAACAATGTACTAATTAAGGCAGATAACATAAAAGTTAATCAAGACCTTAAGGGAAAGGCTGCAAGGAATTAACGTAATCCCCACACTGCCACATAATGTCCGAATGCCTGGCCGGAGGGAATGAAGTGCAGATGAACAGGAAAAAGGAAGGCGGATTCATGCCGCCCTGCACCGGAGAGGAGGAAGCTGTGCAGAGGAGCGGTTCTGGGTGGCTGCAGGAGCCATCCTTAACAGTGGCAGCAGAAAAGCTGCAACCCCGGGAGCTCTCCGGGTAGGTTGTCTCTGGCCCTGGATGTCTCATAGCAGCTAATTAACCAGATCTTCTGTCTAACTGAGATTTTGGAAGAGCTCTAAGAGCTCCCACGGTTAACAGTAGTTGAGCAGTGTTTTGTAATCACTGTTTAGCGCGTTTTGATAATTTGGTAGTTTAGCTCTGTTGGTGAAAACGTCTCTACACTGAAATATTTTAAATCTTAAATGTGGTTTGGTTATAAAACTGACATTAAGCAGTAAGAATTGGTAGTTGCCAGGTACCAGATGTCTTGGAAATCCCCCAAATTGCAATCATATTTACAATGCCCAATATCCCAGTACGATGCCAGAATATCCAAAATTGCCTCTGCACTAAGCAGCATGGAATAGTTTTAGCGGTGGTAACGCAGATGTCTGCATATGCAAACTTCTTCCAACTAATAGTGCTCACAGACAACTGTCTGGATGGCAGTGTCCTAATTAGCAACACCTAAATCAGTAGTACCTTATGAACATGGGCATAGGTTTGAAGATGAAGAGAAACTGGGAGCCTGCCCATAGGTTTCAAGGCAATTTGCAATTCATGCATTGGCCTAGAGCTGAGATACAGATTCAGGTCTCACTTTGAAATTAACTAACGTGTAGACCAAATCTTCTAAGAAGTGGTTGTGCACAGGCTTAATTAAACGGCTGTTTACTAATGCTTTAATAAAGTTGCAGCCTTTTTAATTCTGCCATGTCTATCCCCTTCTAAACACACACTTGGCAAATAATCGATTTGAATGTCACAGAGCATTTTTTTCTGTTCCCCAAACACAAAAACTGCTTTGTAGTTTAAAATGAAAGTTTGCAGATTCAACTTAACAATACAGACAAAACCCTTTTTGCCAAAGAAATAGCAAAGGAGAGGGAGGAGGAAGGACATGGACAGTGCCTCAGTCCCTCCCACTATTCACAATTGAGCATGCTATTAACATCTGGGAAACATCTGGGAAAAAAGCCATTTTCCTCTATTGCTCTACTTTCAGCAAATTTGGTCTTTCAGCAAATTTGAGGAGACGATTTGGCTTGTGGAGTTTCTTGATCTGTGAAGAAACCTTGAATGTTCTGCTCAACACACCTGGATGAAAAATGCCAGAAAACACTGCTGCCTGTCTGGAGGGGCTTGTATTGCTCAGGGCGCATTTAAGAAGAAGTACTTGTGAAAGATCACACGGAATTAACCACATTAATAGCTCAGTAGGCTTCCTGGTCTCAGTCACCTTTGCCTACTCTTTGTAAATGGATGACCAACTACAGTGTCAATAGTGCCACATGTTTCTGAGAGGTAAATTCACCTCTCTTCACAATGTCCACAGAGACTATGCACAGTTTAAATGCTGCCCTGAGGGCTGACATGGGACTTGGTAACTCAGAACCACTGAACCGTGTCAGCTGGAAAAGACCCCCCACAACCTGTTGTCCAGTGCCCTGCTCAAAGCAGCACCAGCCAGGGCTGCTCACAAGCACCATGCCTGACACTTCCAATCAACATAAAAAACAGTGAGGTCCCTGGTGCCAGTGTCACCAAAATGTAAAAACGCGTGCTGCAGAAGCTCTCCCAACGCTGAACTTCATGCATATGGGACAGTGGCTTTGAAGGCACTTGATGCTGATGATTATCACTGAGGCCATGCACTTGTTTGCAGCATTTCCATATCGCAGCTTCATCCCCCTGACTCTTCCATGCTCTCACAACTCCCCATCAGAACCGAGGCAGCTGTCACCTTTTTTCAACAGCACTCTCTCTTTCCTTATCCTAGCGGACCTGAATTTTGCCTGGTCCCTTTATCTTTAGGTAGGAAAAGGCATTATTTCAGAATGTTGTCAGGAGGCCATGCTTTGGTTATTCACCAGAACTGTAACCCAATAACAACAGTACGTGTATTTCCACGCCAGTGCCCAACGGGTGTCATGATAAAACTCCATCAGAGTACCAGCCAAACTCTGCCAGCCAGCCACGGAAGTTCAAAACAGAAAGGTAAAGAAATGGTAAAGGAGCATAGTGAAGAAACACCCAGCAGCAACAGAAAAGTGTTTAGGACAAGCGGACCCCATAACCAAATCAGATTCTGTTATTTTGAGATCTGTGAGGGCAATAATTCATTTGCCTGCTTAATAGAAAGCAGTCAGGCCTTTAAACAGCAAGCAACGTATGAAAACTTGACATATCTCAACAAGGAGGATTTCATAGATTGCCAAGGTCTTCACTGCTAAGAGATTTAAAAATAAGCAACAGCCATTAAACATAAGCCTACCCTTTTCTGGCAGCCAGTGCAAAGGACACATGATGAATAACATGATCCTGTCATCAAATGTGTTTGTTCATTTTTCAAACAGCAGAAAAAACCTTGCAGGAAAAAAGTGCAGTACCCAAAGGCTAAGAGAAGTGTACTGCAAGGTGGAATGCATAAGGGCGATGACTTACCAAGGAATAAGGGCACAAACTTAACTGCAGAACCTACAAATCTTTCAAAACTACATATGTAGTATGCATGTCTAAGCTATGCTAAATTTCTTCATTGCTAAGCTCACTAATTTCAACAGAATTCCTCAGGAAAACGGGGCCTAAAAGAAATAAATATCTGTCTTCTCCATGTCTACATGCAATTACGGCTTCCGTTTTACCAGGTTAAGAACACAGTAGCTGTGACACAATTAAGTGTTAATGTCAATTGCCCACTTTTCTAGGATGGTCTGAACTTGCAAGACCCATGAAATCAGATTATTCAGTTACACAGCAGGTGGAAAAGATAGAAGATAGGAATGAAAAACTATTCTGGGAGGAAACACTGGTTTCCAAAGAACAAACATGTTGCAGATGCTTATGCAGTATCAAGAACATCATCTGAATTAACTACTTTTTAAATTTCTTCCTGTACTGTGACTGGATGTACTGATTAAAACTTTGCTTTTGATAAAAGGAAACCTTCCAGACAGGTATCCCATGCTTGCCAATGTTATCACAGAACCTGTGTCCTTCAGCATCTGCAGGATGCTGAACGCGCAAGCACGTGTCCAGATGTGCTGCACATTTATTTAGGTAGTGTTTGTGTGCATATACATGGACACAGGCTTTTGTGTGTGTTAGGGGGAAATGTCCCACATAATCTGTTCTGCACTAGGGATTTAATGACTGACTAAAATTTAGGTGATTTTTTTTTTTTTTTCAGAGGTGCAGAAGCAATCAGTAGCCATATTTTGTTCAAGAATTATAAAATTGACATTGGCTGGACACATGGCAAATGATCTCAGCATGCTGATAGTGAACTCAGGATCAGTGCTACTTTATGGTGTATCAACAGAACAGCAACTGGAGTTCCTTCTACATCCATGCGCGACCCCCATGTCCGAATGATAATTACTCACAGTTTACCTCTAACACAAGAAGCATACTTATGGTTGTCAAAAATTACTAATGAAGGGATGTCCTCCTCCCCCTGAAGAACCTGTTTAGTATAGGTGTGAGGATTTTCTTACTCCGCACTTTGCTAGAAGTACCAAACTAAAAGCTCCAGAAGTGTTTTAAAGTTACTTAAAGTCCCAGGAGTACTACAGGCTTCTAACCAGACCTAACTCTCACCGACTCGACATGCAACTCAGTCTGTCTTACTTTATTCAGTATTACTCCAACCAGTGCCATCTATTGGGAAAACTAACTAAAATTCAGATATTATTTGATTACAAAGAACATGTAACTCTTTGTGTATTGGCAAATTTAGTCTTGCAGTGACTAATAAAAAAATACAGAAAAAGAGAATGAGAATCCACGGTTAAATTCCAAAGTACAGAGCAGTGCAGCTGAGCAGCATGCAGCCAATTCAGGACAGAAAACCTGCTACTGACACCACCAACCACAAAAGACAAAAAGCATTTTTGATCAATTCAGCACCCGCTTCTAGCTAGGAAGAAAAGGATAAAACAAGGATTCATCTGAGAGAGAAATGGAAGATTTTTCAAAATTTAGATAGGTTTAGGGTTGTAAATACTGTAAAGCTGACTACCTTAGGATATACATCAGTCTGGACACTTTGAAAACAAAGTTAACAAAGTTTACATCCCACAAGAAGTAGATTCACAACAAGTAAGGACTTTATCTAGTAAAATCCTTCAATCATAAGGATTCTGAAGTATAATGACTGAGAAGGAGATGATGATAATTCATTGTCCTCTAACAGCCAGCCACCTTGTCCTTATCTCAACCCTTGAGCCCTTTTCATCATATTTTCTCCCCGTTTCTCTTTGAGGAGGGGGAGTGAGAGGGCGGTTGTGGTGGAGCTTGGCTGCCCACCCGAGTAAAACCACCACAGCAGCCAAGCAGACTGCAGAAGAACTACTGGACTTATGTAAATTCCAAAAACTGCATCTTTTTTTCCACATGCTTTTTTCCTGGATTTTCACTTTGATTTCTGTATCAAATGAGGCAGAAACAACATCCTCAAGCATGCAGTGAACTGTGCCCCAGTTCCCTGCTTGCTGACATTCACTTCCTAGGACTCCCGATTTTCCTTGTATGACCTAACCAAAACTCATAAACATTTTTAGAGGAGTGGGGTGAGGGAGGTCCTGTAGAAAAGGGTTATTTTCAACAACTGTATCTATTTATCTCATAGAAATTATCTTTGTGATTTCTCACTATATGCAGGGTTTTATGGCTCACTGGTCCCCAAGGGAAAAAAACAGATAAAGAATCCCCAAATTTTGTGAAAATGTGTATGTTACCACTTGACCTCCCGCTAAAATTTTTTTACCAGTTTTCCCAAACACTCAGATCTAGTATCGAAACATGCAATGCATACCGTATGTCAGAGGATATTATCCTTGTTTTGGGTATCAGTTAAAGGATTTAATCTTTGATTCTGTTGGATAAATGATAAAGGATACTCGCAGAGAACAATCTGTACTGGCAGGGGGATAGACTAGATGACCTGCGAGGTCTTTTCACTCCTTAACTGCAATTGCTCTACAATCAAAGCCAGGCAGTATCTGAGAATAAGAAGTTTGAATAATTTTATTCACCTTTGCCTTCAACAAGTAGGTCTGCTTTCTGCTGAGCTAGTTTTCTTTACGATTAGCTCACTAACTGGCCAGGTTTACTAAGCCTGAATCCTGACTGAAAGGAAGGACGACTTGGCTGACCCGTACATGACGGTCTTTTTTAGAACAACAGGAGCACTGCACAGCTCGTGGTGGGAGGAGAGATGCAAGCTGATTCTTTCTTTTGGAAACTCATACGGCTTGCCTCACATTTTAGGAGCCTGATCTAACAATACGCATTTTGTCGGCATCATGTAATGAATGTTTGAAGACAAGAAAGCTAGACGGCCCCGATTTATTCCTTTTCTTTGATTAAACCATACTTGTGAGATGCAGAACAAAGAGAGGGTATGGCAGAATGAAGAGCCAGTGGCGCTCTTGAAGAGATGCAAAATCTTCCTCCAGTGATTATCTGCTTTTCTGATTTCTCGCTTGCTCAAGTAAAAAAAAAGACAAATATAACTTCTCTAGACTAGGAGATGCAAAACTTACTACAAGAAGCCCTTGCAATCCAGGGATTTTAAAAAATACCTAATTTAACTACACAAACTAAATAGCCTACTTATAAACTATTTAAAGTTCAAATTCTATATCATTTCATGAAATGTCTGTTTATTGTAGTACCTATAGAATGAAATACTATATATTTTTTTCTCCTCTTACACAGAAATTATTACTGAAGTTTCACGCTAACCTGACCCTTTAGGAATGACACAGGGGTGTCATTCTACACCCAAATGTAGTTGCTCAGTGCCATTTCGGATGGTTTTGAGCTCTCCACTTGGCCTCCAGCTGCTGGACCTGGGTGAAGCAAGTCTCCAGCAGGTCCTGCAGCACATCTGCCAGCGCTCTGCAGGTGCCACGAGTGCCCCATGACACCCGAAAGGTCAGCAGGCATTGATTTCCCAGCACTTGGACGGCAGTCTCTTCGCTTTTAACTCTGAACATCTAGAGGTATGCGCGGCAAGGAACAATAAAGCCACAGTAATTTCCAAGCAGCTCTCATAAGCTTTCCATCACCAGGATGACTTTGCTGTTGCTTAGAAGTAAAAGAGATTTCACAGAAACAGAAGGAAGCAATGGGCTTTAAAAGGTAAATACGGGCAAACTAAAACCATGTGTTACTTCAGCTGCGTGGGGAAAGTAACACCGAATGTTTTAAGAGGCAAAGAAAAAAAGCTTTGCACTACTGGAGGAGACTCTGGAAGCTGACATCCGGACTCCCAGTGCTGCCACCGACTTTTCCTGCGCTTGAGCGTGTCCCTAACCCCTTGGGAGCCATCTGCCTCACGCTTGTCATCTTGTCTCTTCTGGTGGAATAAAGGGCTTATTAGCCTGGGCTCAGCAGTCGCATGGACTTTGGCCGAGAGCAGGCGCGCCTTGCCAAGTCGCGGGGTGGGCGCAGGGGGCCTGCATCTGCCCAGAGACATCCACGGGCCGGGGCTCACCAGGAACGGTCTCCATCCTCTGCACGGAGGGAGAACCCTGAGCCCCAGGGCCAACCCTGCATGGTGCCAGGGCTGACACATGGTGGGGGCGCAGAGCTCTGCCCTGGTGCCCGCCGGCCTCTCCTGTGCCAGCAGCCCTGCTTGTCGCCCAAACACGGGCGGAGATTACTCCGATACGTGCGTTTTCAGCAAAACAAATTAATTAGTAGCACGTGCTCTTTTTCTATTTCGTCTCGCACAAGGAGGGGGGGAGAGGGGGAATTATTTATGAAAAGTTGCATCCGAAATTAATTTAATTTCATTCATACGCTGCTAGTATAAATAGCGCTGTTATGGATTGTGTTATAGTGAAAATAATATTTGCGTTAAGAATTATCTTCATTAAAGCAGCTAATCTAAGTGGGGAAAAAAATACACAAAATTCCTAGCACACAGGCCTCGGAAAAGCTTATCCCTTTTGCCCAGAAAACCTGACCCCATCAGTTGGTCTCATGAAAGATATTGCTTCTTCCCACTTCTTCCTTCGTCGCCTCTTTGATATCCTTTGACTATTGTGGCAACAACATTATTGCAAATTACTATTATTATAAAATTATGTGATTTATACTTTTTTCTTTAATAACATTTCAGAATTCATTCAGTATACTTGTTTAAGTGGTGAATGCTATTTAGAAGGGGATAAATACTGATTTACATTTCTAAGTGTCTTTTAACATAGAGAAGACACTGTCAATGTGAAAATCTGTGGGGAGTGGGAGATGGTTTGGAGGATGGAGGGAATAATCATGTCACATTTAAGCCTGTATGATCTGTTTCCATAGAAAAAGGTTAGAGATCAACAAATTCTCAGTTTAGTTCAGTAATAAATGAAGGTTGGCTAGGGTATTAAATTTCTGGGGGAAGCATTAGCCAATATGTACAGCAGCAGCCTCTGGTGGTCTAAGAAAAAATGGTAGTATCTATAAGTAAGGATAGAAATATGTTTTTTAAAAGGATGTATGTACATATTTAGCTATTTGACTCAATTCTGCATTCAACACATTAAAAAACAGATGCTTTTAAAACGATCTGCTGGCAATATGCTTGTTAAAATCTGAACAGCAAGAGTATTAAAATTCATATGCATACATTAACATGTTATATAAAAGTAAAATGCTTTTGTTTAATCATTCTATAAAGTATTATAAGTCAATGCTGATTATCAAGAAGTTTTCTCCTTGGTTTGTGCTGCTAAAAAAGAAACCAAATTTGTAAGATTTTTACTGAATTGATGACATTTTCTGTCTTCACTTGTGAATTCACTTGGCAGATGTTTTCAAGAACAAAAAATTCTGTCTTATTACAAAACATATTAAGCAGGTTTTTCTGCCATAATGTTTGACATGATGTTTACTGCCCAGACCGAATCAGTCCCTTTAACAAGCTATAACATATGCCAGAAAGTACATTATTTCTTAGTTAAGAAAACTTACAGCATGAAACAATAAGTGCTTTGATCTTTCAAGCACTATGCTTAATGCACTACATACTTTGATAGTCATTTTTATTTATATTCGTTTTGTATAAAAATACAGTGCAAATTGAGATTTTGTATTTTAAGACTCTGCTTTTACATATTCTTGAATATCCCGTCCATTTGCATTTTCCTATGAAAAAAATAAAAATAAAATACTTATAGAAATTTACAATGGAGGAATTCTATTTTTGCACATTTTGGACAATCTAACTGCACGAGTTGGACCACGATCCAGACGGCTCTAATTTCATCACATGGCATTTCCTCGTCAGACCACAACAGATCTTAGTGACCCTATGGGAACATAACATAAGGATATTTATTCCTATTGCCTAACAGTCTGAAACGATGTCCCCAGCACATTTGACACAAACAAATCTTCCTTCAACGTTAGATGCAGTCAATGCCTTTGCTGTATCTCAATGAATGCATTTACCACCGCCACTGAGAAGAAATTTTTGATCTTTGTACCCATTTGCCCTGCTTGGCAAGGGCAATCTGAGGCTTACTCTGTTTTTTGATTTTTGTTTTCAAAATTCTTTGTTGATACTACTACCAGAACATATATCATCCTTAAATATCCTGTGGATTGACAATATGATTTTTTCTTTTTAATTTTTTTCAAGAGCACAGTGAGTCAAAGGTATTGCATACCATAGAACAAGTAAAATCCTAGCTAAATTGTTCTTTCTGGTTGTTCCAAAGACCGTGCCCCTCACCAGCCCGTGGTTAAGGTGAGGCAGGCAGTGACCCCAGGGTGCAAGCAAAGGGTGCTCCCTGTATCACACACAACTCAAGCAGGGGAGGCAAGAAATACATCACGAGCAAGGCATTGCACCATTTTGTCTGCACCATGGTATGCCTGGAGAGAGTATCAACTGTGTCTTTGGCTAGAAAAACAGACCAGAACACGTTTTATTCACAGCTCCTCTTGCAACCACCTGTCTAAGTTTTTACAGACTTAGCAGTTCCACCCAACAGGGTAAATGGTACCCTATCGGCGGTCCAGTTCTGTTTCAGAAACCAATAGGCAAGTAAATTGCAGTAATTTATCCTGCCATACACTGAAGCAGGGATATTTTTCATTCTGTTTCAAAAAATCTCTCTATATTAGGGATTATTAAAGAAAAGAAAAGCAAAAAATTCTTTCAGAATAAAACACTGATTGCATTAGAAAGCCCCATTTCATTTATTTCACCCACAAAAGGAGACTCTTTCACTAAAACTTATACTACTTCTTTCCTAGGTTTGAAGAAAATTGAATAAAGGGAATGTCAACAGTCATATCTGAGGCACAGAGCCACGCAAAAAAAAGAAAATGATATGGAGTCATGCATTTTATGTTTCGGGGGTCAAACCTCCTGAAGCCAAATTTCATGCCTCATCAAGCAAAAGAGCCATGAGAAGGTGGAACTGCTAAAAAGGTATCAAAAAAAGGTTTACTCTCAACAAGAGGACACTGGACCAGCATGCTGATTAAATGCATTTCTGGACAATACAGCAATGTCCACCGGCCCCTGATGCACCTTGACACAAGCCTCCTTGCCCCTCTTAAGAAACAGGGTCTGACCGGCAGGAAGAATGGCTTATTCCACAAAAAGAAGCAGATAGACAAAAAAAAAAACACCACACACACACAAAAACCAAAATACCACAGTGCTCTGTTGGTGGCTCTGAATATATATATACGCATCCTTTTGTTTCCCATACTCAGTAGTGAGATATTCCTCAAGAGCCACAGTAATATTTATGGTATTAGTGATTCTTACATCCAGGTTACAAAACCTTTTAACCAGACAGTACAGCTGCATTTCTCCTACAAACATTTTGATGTTAAACCACAATTAACAGGAACAACCTAAAATTTAAGATGATTCTAACATCCCTTTTGCTGACTTTTTCTCTATTTCACACCAGAAAGGCACACACGCTTTTACTGATTTAAGTACACTGTGGCTTTTCTGCCATGTTTTACCACTGAATGAAAACACTAACTTTCATAATAAAGGCTTTGGAAATTGCATGACTCAGTCTCGAATGTATAATGCATAGTATGTATATGAAGCAGAATGTGTCAAAGTGCAAATAATATTGTTTGTGCCCCCTGCAGAATTAGAAATCCTCGGGTAGCACTGTTATAACGATCCCATGCTGGTAGCATTACAAAGTGCAAAGGTTCACTGAGTAAGAAAAGAGCAGGGGACAGAGTTTCCTCATTACACCATTCTCGAACTATTCTAGCTTAAATATTTATTAAGATATTAATAACTCTCCTCCTTTATCTGCCTTCAGAAGTTCAGCTGAAACACAATGGATGGCTGCTCATATGAAAACAATACATTATAGGGTAAATCTGCTACCACACAAGATGAACACCGGTATTTTCCACAATACATTATTAATTCAGCAGGTAATATGTTAAAAAACTATCAGGCAATAACTATTGCTTCCCCAATATAAGACAATGTAATACAATAAATGCATGCATGACGTGTGAAGCTAATGTGTTGCCTAAACTGCATTAAAAAGTGTTTCTTGTGTACACCTCTATTTATAAAATCATTTTTACAAAGTCTTCCTTAAATCATTCCCTTTCTTGATAGCACCACTGAGTTCCTCTGGGGTTTATTTGAAGTTCCCCTTTGAAATTAGAAAGGACTGTTTTGTAACTCTTCTAAAACTTCACATTCAGCAAGTGACAAAAAATATCAATAGAATAAAGACACAGGAACTCTGTATGAACTCTTCAATGCAGTAATGTATTTGTTTTTTAAAAAAAAACACACTACTTATTAGCTAATATGGACAGTAAACATATTGATACATCAGTAAAGAAGGACAAAAAAAAAGTAAAAGAAACTTACTCTAATATATATCTGCATTGTTTCTTTTTCTTTTTGTGGATTTCGATACTTCTCGTAGAAGTCACGTCGCTTCTTTGTTTCCTTCTGGATTTTATCTTTTCTTTCCCTCTTTTCTGCAGGTTCATCTGAGCTATCAGAAGACAGCTGTACTTGGGCTTTTGTCTTCTCCACTTCAATATAGTTCTCATTGGGATTCAGTACTATTACTCCATAGCCTTCCTGGTTTAGAAGAGACAAAAAAAAAAAAAAAGAAAAGAAAGAAATATGAAAAGGGAGATTTAATACTTGAAAATGCTTTGCATTTACTTTAATGCTCTTAAAAACTTATATATTTATTTCAGCAAGTTCACACAACATAATTTTTAGAATAGCATTTTGAGAATATTCTGTTTGTTTCATTTCTGTCATTAAAGGGATATTGATGTGTGAGTATGTGTCTGTGCATGCACTTATGCATATACACATCCCTTAGCGTCAGAAAAGTTGCCTGTTTTACCTCTAAAATAATTTAATATGTTGTTTTATTCATAAGCACGGTATACGACTTTTTCAGAAAACAGTATTAGAACTAAAAGCAAAATATTGTTTTAAGAACTCTATATAACGATGAATAAAAAGCTTTAAATCCAGCCAATAAAAACCTTTAGAATAGAAAGGATGGAGGGATTTCATATATATATTAGAGAGAGCATGTGAAAATTATTCAGAGCGGTTTAAAATAGTAAAACCTTTTGTCTAGCTGACAAGCATACCATGCAGAAGCCAATAGCGGCAGTAACAATGAATCAATACCAAAACTGATTCAGTGGTATTGCTTACAAGTCAACTCTTTTACTGTGGGGTTGACTTTTAAGCACGTCTTTAAATCTGCTCTAAAACTTCATTGGGATTATGTCCCGTATTCAACAAACCCAGAGAAAATTTGTGACCTGGAGGATGCTTTTGAGCATACCAGCTGCATTTTTGTGCCTCAGAAAATGAGCTGGTTGAAAAATACATGAATTTATGAATGAGAAATAAATCTTGAATAAATCAGCCAATCATTTTATTATGATTTTTAAATGATGGTAAATCATACAAGAATTGTAATATTTGTGAAAGATAATCGCAAATGCAGGGAGAAAAAGGGAAGCACGTGCATTTAACAGATGAGTCCTTAAAGTTACCATGGGTTCCCAATGAAAATCAAGCTGTCCTTTAAAAGTAAATTTTAATAAAGACTCACTTTTTGAGAATGTCTATACTAATTATCCGACTAAACAGCTTTATTCCAGCTTTTCATTTAATGCTTAATTTTGCACTTAGGCTGGGCAGGAAGATCAAAGACGTCCACATACCTAGCTTCACCAGAATAAACCAAATCTACACCAACAAAAGGTACTTTATTTGGACTTGCTTTATTCTAATCTGTAGAGCTATTCAAAAATCTTGTAACGCATTGTGGTCACTGTCAGGTAGACAGATTGTCACTCGGTGATTTTCTACAGTTGGACACACTCGACTAGTTATCAAAATCACATTTGAAGGAAGTTCCTACCCCTCTTCCTTGTGCTGCACAACTTTTCACGCCCTTCTCAAATTTCTGCCATAGCTTCTCCTCCCACCAAAACTAAGCTAAAGGACACTGTTGCACTCTGCTAAACAGGGTGAAATAGAGGCATTCAGTACACTGTCTCTGGTGTAAGGAACGTGCTCAAAAAAGGTCACCGTAGGCCAAAGAGAAAATTGCCTCCTCACTAGATTCGGTACCATGAGTAAGTGGTCTCCTGTCATGTTTCTTCCCTGCCCTCTCCGCGGAGTGAATTGAACTTAGGTAAATATAAATAAATAAATAGCCAAATAAATAAATGGAGGGGGAGGAGGAGGGGCAGAGAAAGACGGGAAACAAAGGAAGGCCTGGTTTAAAAGCTACCCACGCCTCTGCCGCTCATATCAGCACACGATGCCGCCCGCGCTCACTGCTGGTGAGGCCGATACAATTCGTGCTCATGAAATCCAAAGCCCCGGACCCATTGCCGAGGAGAAATACCACTTCAGCAGGTATACATGCTGCTAAACTGCATGGCTCGGATGAAAATCATAAATTTGGGGCCCTCTGGCAGTGGAGTGAGGACCAAGTTGTTGCCGCGCTTGGCACGAAGCACTGTGGTGGTGGCCTCAGCCGCTGCTCCCTTTGTTGCTCGTCTTCTTGACCTGTTCATCCTGAGCAGAGACGTCCTGCCTATCGATTCTTTTTGCCTTCTATACAATGCCAAATGCAAAATTCATGTATTTATTATAGGTTTACGAGTGTTACAGGAATCTGAAGGTCTGTGTCCACTTTTCGCTGACCACAAAACAGACACATAAATCATCAAAGAAGTAGAATTTGTCTAAGTTATTGATTATGTAACTGAAAATTACATGACTCATTTGTCCAATTTTATAAGGACACAATGTCAATTTTTCACACAGACATCAACAGATGAAATATGATTCCATTTTGAAATTCACTATTTCATAAATCAATTAGAGGATTTTTACCAATTATATTTTAAGCAGCATAACGTGTCTCCCTCTACATTTATTTTTTTTTCTGAGATAGCATGCCTTTACTGTCAGTACGATTAAAGTAATTAAGTAATAACTGAGTTGTTTTTTTTTCTTCTCTCAATTGTGGGAAAAACTATCATACCAATTGTTAAGAATTTCTCCTAGGAAAATAATTTCCTTTCAGATTACTTTGCTTACAATGTGTTTTCCTTTCTCCTGTCTTCTGCCTCCTAAATTACAAGACATTAACAATGGCACCAGAAAGATTTGATAGCCACATGTATAAAGATGACTGGTAAAACCGTGCCTGATTCCAAATTCTCTCGTTCAGCCTTACCCTAAACATTTTCTATTGACAATGAATACTTAACTTTAAATAACATCTGTGTAAACAATATGCCTTTTAAGTTCCATTAATTTCTTTAAAATGCACTCACACAGGCAGAGCTGCACCATTAAATTTCAGTATAATCAGAAAATAAAAAAAGATGGGCCTCTTCACTGACTCAGAGGGGTTGTGCAAAGTGCAAGTCAATGCAAACCTGAATACACAAAACCACTAATATTTAAAAACAGGCCCTTAGGAAACTCTAATAACAGGCATGATACAGGTTTGGTGTGACTATTTAGAAAAGACAAAATCACATTCATTAAAATCTTTAAATGAATTTGCAAATATATACCTCACGACGTCATTAAGAATATGCATTTCTGTTATGATGAGCTTACAGCGTTATTAAAATGTAGTGAGTACCATCATTCAGACAAGTTTTAAAACTTGGTGATGTTTTCAGTGTAAGTAACAGCGGAGTCAATTTTTCTATGTATCGAGCGCACACAGAAAGATAAACCACTGTGCAAAGTGCAGTTTTTTCACAGTAAAAAGGTAAACTTTCTAACAATAACAGAAAAACCTCCATAAATCTTTACTTAATTAAACCAAGCTAAGCCCGGTGCTCTACCATGTATCTGAGAGAATACAGATGCCACAGAGAAGTCAAAGTTTGCCTGCATCACCCATTAGTGTATCTGTGATGAGAAGTAATAATCAGGATAGACACTGATAAATACAAGTTGCAGCCTCTAACCTACTCGCTCAGGGGATACAATTACAGTTTCTCTTTCAGACTAGAATACTCTATTAGCAGCTATTTCCTGGAATTAACTTCATGGTAAGTCAGCAGTAAAACATCTTTAACAACTACTATCAACCTCCAAGTAACTACTTCTGGAGGCAGGGGACTGTGTGCAAGCTCTGCTTTCAGGTTAGTAAATACAAATGTACATAATTGTTGTCTGTCTTGTGACTGAACCAGCAACGTATGATGAAAACTGGCTGAAAAAAATCAAGTGTTGGGAAGAATAAAAAATCTCAGTTACAATACCTTTACTACAAAGCCAGAGCAATGTAGAAGGGCCTTTTTCACCCTAATACACAAGCCAGAATTGCAAAGGTACAGTCTCTTACTGGAAGTTTAAGCAAGTTGTTTGAAACAACAAAATCAGTGTATCTGGCAGTAAAACTGAGATTAAAAAAAAAAAAAAAAAAGTAAAAGAACTCCAAAATATTCAAAATATTTGAGGTAAATTCTAAATCTTTTGAAATCTCTTCTGCCTAGCCAAATGAATAATGAGCTGAAAGGATTCAGCTCTGCATATTAATCCACCAGGATGGGATACCATATGTGACCAGAGAGGTCAGGGCTGGAGAGGAATCTTTTGACCTGTGTAACTATCTTTTTGGACTGCAAGCGGGGGTCTGAAAGAGATCATTTTCTTAAGGCTTATCAACCTGATTTTTCAAGTTCAGATTCTGTGTAGATTGTTTGCAACAAGCTCAGAGCTAATTCCCAAGGGAAATGTAACTCCAAGTGCTCGGCTCTTAAACCTTCCCGTGGTTAAAATGGACACAGCAACGTCCATTCATCTTTCTGAAAGATGTATGTTCCGTTTATTTTCCATCTTTTTTCATGGGAAGGGTACATATATGTCACTGTTGCAACATCGTAGGTGCAACAGTGGGATGAGGTCATGACAACCAATCCGAAGTCACTAGTGAAGCGTTAAAGTAAACATAGCTGTTGGAGATGCAGCTCAGCTTGAAAAATGCCCCCTCCATTATTTGAGCAATTTTCTCAAGACGTGACCTGAGACTGAAACGCCTGAAATGTCAGTTGACTCCGCTTTCTGTTTCCACCCAATGTACATTTTGGCAACTGCACCCTGCCAGTACTTTGCAATATTTTCACCCCAGCTACACCTCAGCGCTTGGCGCGCTGAATTCCAGTGCTGTGTCCAAGTGTGTAAAAATGCCGTGTTACTGCCAAACACACATTGTCCCACTAAGTTCCCAACTTAAAATAGCTCATCAAGTTAGGCAGGAAAAGAAAACATGCCACAAAAAGTTTTTAGAGGACCACCTGTTGTCTATTATTTTTACATAGCACTTACTCATAAATCATAACACAGGGTAATTAATCAAGCTGTCAAAGAGAAGGTCAAAGGTTATGTGGGGGAGTCAGAAGGTCATGCATGGGCTGATAGAGGTCAGGGTCACACCGCATTCCTCATTATCAAGTTGGGATGAGAGACGGCCCAAGCAAACAAAAGTGAAAGCAGATGGAGAAGTGAGTGGATAAAAAAAAAAAAAGAAAGAAGAAAACTTCACAAACAAAAAGAAAAGTGAAAGAAGAATGTCAGTTGCCTTCAAACAAGGAGGAGAATAGAGCAGAAATACATTGAGATGTTCTCAAAAGGTCTCACACAACACAAAGAAACTACAGTTTGATTATTCAAATACATTTAATATAACTTTCCATCTGATCTTTTTGCAAATAGTAAGCAACGCTACAAACCAGGCGCAGTAGTTTTGGTTCCATTTCACATCTGAAGTCAATACTTTCGAGGTGAATTAGACAAAAGAACCCTATTGCTGTGATGAATTCTGATGGATATATAAAAGTGCTTTTAAATGCTGAAGTTTATTCCTGTTTATGGCTACAACCAACAGAGGTTCAATAAAAACTTATAACCTGTTTGAATGATGTATTAAGAACTGTACTTTCATATACACAAATACTCAAAAACACAAAGCATCATAAAAGTCCCTCTGGATGACACAACCGTTATAAAATATTCTATCATTACACTGACCTGAATTAGATGCAGAATACTGTGCAAAATTAGCTGTCACCCTTTCCTCAAAATCTTTGTTAATCTCATTTTGAATGTTTGCAGCTTTATCAACACATGCATCAATGTCAGCTCCTTGGTTACTGAACCGCTGTACTTGGAAGAAGATATAATTAAAATGTTTTGGCACAGAAAAGGTGAAATTGTATCTTCCCCTGTTCCCTGAGGAGTCTGTAAAACATGTAGGATATATTGACAAACACACACCCTTGTCTAGAGCCCTGACATCCCAGGTCACCCAACTGCTATTTATTTCAAAACATTCACTTTACACTTACCCAAACTGTCACCTGCTGTGTTACTAACTTTTAATGGATATTAGAGCTATAAAAACAATAAACTCTTCATTTCCTTTCTGTTACTGCCTTCTAATTCCTCACTGCATTTGGTCTGCATGCGGAACTGTATTCATCTCATTTCACCATATATAGGAACTTTGTGCTGGGAAGTACAAAGCAGGCCATTAAGTGTGTTTTCCTTCACTATTTATTAATTTGGTGCTAGTGCAGCTATCCTAAACAAACCAATGTTCTAGGCTAAAAAAAACAACAACACAACAAAACAGACAAAACACCACCACAAAACAGATAAGCTGTAACTGCATTTTGAGTTTACTGTTGGAAAGTTTTGAAAAGAACTAGTGTTTTACATCTATCTATAATTAGCAACCTAGATATGTCTATGTTAAGATCTGCAGTCATGTTTCATGGTGTTTGTTCCGAAGGCCAAAACTAAGAAAACACATCTGTGTATTACAAAAGTTTTGCTCCCTTACTTGTGTACTGTATCCTTGATAGGGAACTCCTGTGCCTTTGTAAGCCCCGACTTAATTGAGATTTTCAGTAGAAGATTGTTTCTCATCATAAGTGAAATGCAAGAAACCTAAAAAATGCTGTCGCATTAACTTAATTATGTGAATTAATAGAAAAGAATTAGGTTCACATTCAAAGGCTTCTTCAAACATTCTTTAATAAGCCTCAGCCACAACACCTCTCCCTAACGTGAGATTCAGGCTATCTAGAGAAATCACGGGAGGCTGAATGGAAGTGAATTCACCCCAACCACCCAGGCGGAGTAGGACTGCAAATAATCCTCCCATAATAACTGTCCAGGCTGCAATAATAGTCTCTGCTCTTCTTCACTAACTGCACACAGCGTTGGGGACCATACAAGCCATGAAAGAATGAATTCACCAGTTACCCCCAAGGCCTGGCATCTTTAAATGATACCTATTGGACCCCTTTCTGTAATTACCGCCTGCATTCTCCTCTCTTATAAAACTATTGTACTTCCTTTCCCTCCAAAAATTGCAGGAGCTTCAGTGTGGTACCAGATATCATACAGGAAACTCGTGCCTCTTTTACTTTTTTTTTGTTAAGATTTTGATTAAAAGGTCATTCAGGTTTACACAGAACTTTACTTTTTAATGAAACATACCAGAAACACAATTGTTACCAAACACTTCATAAAACCCACAGAAGTAATACTTAACTATTAATTCTAATTTACAGATAGGCAAATCAAGGAGAATAAAAGTTACTCTCTGAAACTCTTGCTCAAATGAGATGCAGAGATGAAGCTGGATTGCGGGATTTTTTAATGTTTCTATGGTGTTTCTCAGCATCCCATTAGCTGACAGCAAAAGTTCTCAGCTGCAAATTCATTTTCCAATCCACTTTGCCTCCTCCCTGAAAATGTCACAGTATGTCTTAATTATTCTCTTTTGTATTTCATAATGAATATAACTCCAAATAGGTTTTAAGTTTGTACTTTTATGTAGCACAACATGAAAAAATAATTTTATTCTAAAATATACGTAATTTCCCTCTCATTTCCAATTGTGCAAAATATTTTTGTAAACATTCTCATTCTGTGAGCTGTTCTGCAGACATTTCAATGAGCTCAGAGATTTGTCTAGATTTGTAACATCTTTATCTTGCACAAAGGTAACCCAAGTAGCCAAGGTCTTCTACTTTACCTTTCACCTGCAAGAAATTATATATATGAAACCACTACTGCAAAAAAAAAAAAAAGATTAAATATAAATCTCTTTCAAGGTCTGTACTTCAGCTTTTTGTTCTGT
>NC_140299.1:83195404-83237904 GCF_964211825.1 Aythya ferina
TACAGTTGAAATGCACCTTTTAAATATAGGTCTTGTGTTAGTGTGTTTTTATCTGTTTAAATGCCATTAATCTTTATGAATACAATTACAAACATAATTTACTAATTTATCTCTATAATTACACTTATAATTAGAACACAATAGATGTGGAAGTATTTACATAAAGAACAGAGTTAGGAACAGTGAAAATGTAAGCAGTTTGGGGTTCTTTGTAGCTTCATATTTAATTAAACTTGTGCCTTATCCTGATGCCATTTTTTTTTTTCCTTAAAGAACAAACAAACAATCCAAAAACTAAAAACCAAACCAAGCCAAAAAACCCACAGGAAAGTGACCAAACATTTCTGGTCTTCCTGTAATGCATTTAACTGTGTCTCAGCTCCTCTGTACACAGTGAAATGCTTGCTGAATGCAAAGTGAGGGAGGGTGAATTTCTCCAGGTTCTGTATGTCTGATCTCTCAAAACCTTCAAAATCTATCCTTGATCTCAGCAAACACAGCAGAGCACAATGTTATTTATGCATTCATTTATCTTTTCATCAAGGGCGGCTTATGTGGTCTTTACTGACTTTGGTTTCTCATCATCATCGCAGATCAGCATCTGCATTGTGTGCACTTGTAACAGGGATAATGGATCTCACTTACAATACCTACAAACTCAGCTGAGAGCCATGCAAAGCAAATGGCCATAAATGCACCCATCCTGGCCCAAGTCCTGATGAATAAAAATGAAGATCTTGTCAAATAATAAAGTGACAGGTTAATTTACAGCATAGAATAGTGTGAACAGGGAAAGCACTGCTTTTCCAATCTGTATGAACGGTGCCACCTATCTGCAGATTAGCAGAAAGCTTCAGATACACTAATTCAGAAATCAGGATAAACACATGTGATGTTGCTTAGTTTTGTAAATATCAGAGGAATGGAATTGATGATAAAGGAAAATGTGAGATTAGACACACACAGTTGCTTTCGAACCAAAAAAACCAAGATTTTCAACAAAGGACTGCTGTATCAAACAGTAATAAAGAGCCTCAAGCAGTTGTCTGTGCTCATGCCAGTTTTCATGCTTTAATTCTGCTGCCCTGTGGTTCTTAGCTTTGACATTGAGATCTGCACGGCCACCAGAGATAATTATTTCAACCTTCAGGCCATCAGGCGCTCATTTTTGATCATGGATATGTAAGAGATTTTTTTTTTTGCTTCTCAGGCTTGCCAAGTGGATATCAATAGAGCAGTAAAATAAGCAAAAATGGTAAGCATTTTAAGAGAAATTAAGAAGCTGGGCTGTATGCTAGCTTTTCTACTAGTTTTTCAGACCTTGATTAACATTATTCAATAAACACAGAAAATTTTGACAAATATTTTTCCTCATTTGAATTTTCCATTACAACCTTGTTACAATTAGATATTAAAAAATTAGCTTTGACTTTATAACACTGCTGTCAGTAATGCTGTTCCAATACCTTCTAATCCCCTAACACAATTTGCACACCATGAATCCACATTTTATACACTTTTTACGGTAACTCAGAGAAATTACAGTAATTTTTCTCATCCACACCTAATATACGTAAGTTAAAACACATGATTTGCGTTGTAAATATTCTACAAAGTCTTTTTTGAAGAATACTAATTTGAAGAGTCACATTATTAAAATGGAATCTGCATCACAACCCATATAAATTATGAACTATAAATCAAATCGCACTGTCTGTTTGGAATTTGGGAATTGGTATATGTCAGATGTTAAACACTGCCATGAAGCAGAAAGCTGGCATGATAGCTAAATAAGACACAAAATCAATGATATTTGCCACTAAAATTATCTTTGCCTAACTTTTAATGTGTGACATTTATTTTAGATCAATGTATTTGCCAGTTACAGATTAAAAGATTTGCATATTTGTAAAACAAGAGCATCAGATACTAATATATTACCTCATTGTATGAACATTGCTTAATTTATCATTTATCATTTCAGTCTGTTATATACCACTACACCCATTTTACAGATGTACAAACCAAAACCACAGTGCTTAAATGATAAACAATAACAAAACAGCAGATAGGTCAAAAATCTTTTTTGTTTTGCTGCATTAATCCTCTCATATGCAAGTCTTAAAAAACAAAACAAAACAAACAAAAAAAAAAAAAAACAAAAAACAACCTACAACAGTAAGTTAAGCCTTAATCAAACATTTCTCTGAAACAGGGATTTTTATCTATGCATATCTTTCCCAAACTTTACAGTACTTTAAAATAAGTCTGAAACTAAATATTTAACGCACACACATTCTAAATTACAATATTTTCTAGTGTGGGCAACTGAGAAACTGAAGTGTTTGTGTGATGAGAAGCCACAGGAGATATTCCAGCCACAAAGCCAGTGGGTATTTTGCCTTAGCTGTATTACACTTGGTCTTGAAGTTACATCTGCACAAATACGCCACAGGTGTAAGGGACACAACAGAGAGTTGTGCACTTTTGAACATGAAATTTTGCATGCAAGTACTGGACTGCTTTCTTTTTATTTAATTATTTTAAGAAAACAGACAAAATGTAACAACCATACATATCCACTGTAACAACAAAGAGAGAGTGAAATGAAAGAGTATCCTTGGACATAATCCAAAGAGACAAATAAAAAGGATCATCTCTGTTAATTGTAGTGATACTACTAAAAAGATTTGGAAAGACAAACTAAGTTTAGAACATTTGTCCTTACTATATTTTTTAATTTAGTATTTCCAAGTAGAATTTCTCATAGTATTTTAGGATGTTTATTTAAGAAAATGAGCCAGCTTTCTGGGATATTGTGTAATGGTTTCTGCAGCAGCTCTAGCGTGCATTTGTTTTCCTTTATTAAACAGCCGTAGTCAAAGCTAACACCATCCCCAAGCAATACAAACTTTCACACCTTCAGTTTTGTGAACCAATAACTTAATAAAAATAGGAACTTCCCACATCCAAGCACAAAACATTTTCAACTCCAAAAGCCCACTTGTTGTGTTTTCTAGTCTCCTTGGGCTTCACGTTGCTTTAGAGATACTCAGAAAACTGAATTCAGAGATTTGGAAATGTGACTGGCTTTCCTGAGAAAGGGGATGGTCTTTGAGACACTGATATATTTAAGAACTTCGAGTATCTGTAAGCACTGAAGCACTTCTCTCCACCTTGGCAGTGGGCTTTGCACTACAATGCTCACAAAGGCCTTGCATGGATGACTAGCACCAGAAGAAACATGCAAGGCTGAGATCCCTTAGCATTCTCACAGCAACAGGAGAACACCAAGCCATAGTTAATGCCCTATCAAGTCATAAATTAAAAGAAAAAGATTTCAGGTCAGCTCATGTCTCTCTACTGACAGCTACACTGACATGGCAGGCCTTTTGGTTCCTCAGGCAAGGCAAGTGATCATGGCTGCTGACAGGCAGTTGGATGCTCAGCTTTTCAGAGGACGAGGTGAATCATTTTGGGTATGGATGCAGCCTTGTCTGTCCCAACGGTTTCCTTCAGATCTGCTTCTCATTGCTGCTCTCCTCTGTCTCAGCCTGCCCAGCCCTGCATTTTCTGCTAGCCCAGTACGGCACACCCAGCAGTTGCTGCTTCTCACTCCTTTCCAAGTGGGCACTATCCCGAAAAGCATGGGTAGGATAGTGCTGAAGACAGCTTCCACGTCCCCAGCATTGGCTCCGGTGGTGATGAGCAGTCAGTGTGGAAAAATCTTCACAGACCTCTGCAAGCAGAGCATTTCAGTGGAGCTGCGAGTATGATGGGAACAGAGAAACTTTTGAATGTTCTGCCCACCACAAGACAGCTGGCACACAATTATCATTCCTCCTATTCTACAGATGGGAAAAATGAAGCTAAGAAAATTGCCTAAACTCTTACAAGAATTGTGTGACAGAGGTCTGAACACAATCCAGATCTCTCAACCTGACTCTTTAAGTAACTATTTGGAGAATATGAACAACAAGACAAGTAGGGAGGTCTAATTGGATTTCACTGTCAATAACTCTGAGAGCTACCCACCAATAGGCAGACTGGGTAAGATGTTTACAGTACAAAGACAGTCCAACGGTACTGCAAAAGAATAAGGTTTGTATAATCTATTCTGTTTTTTCACTCCCCCCTTCCCCCCACCCCCCCCCTTTTTTTTTTTTCCTGTAGAAATTCTGAGGCTTGGTATGGAAAGAAAAGAAAGGGGTAACTCTGATCACACCGTGCCACTTGGGAAGGACAGGCAGAAAACTCACAAGAGTTAATGCAGTCACATTTGACTTTTAACTTTTTGATATTGAGATATTCCTGCAAGCAGCATAGGAATAATGAGATAAGAGAATGCAAGGGTGTGAGTGCTATGGAAATATACATGTTAGTATGCAGTATGAAAGAGCACCCTCTGTTGTTTTTGGTTAACAGAAGCAAGTCTCCCGATACCTCAAAATATTTCAGTTCCAGAAAAGACTGAGATAAATCATCACTACCGACATACAGATATCTGCAAACACTTCCCAGGGAGTATAGGCACTGTACAGTTTGTTTAGGAAGGATGGTTATGCATGCTGAGAGATACTGGGTCACAGGAGGAAGAACACCCTGTACCCTAGTTGCCTAATTTGGAAGCATTTTATGATGGAAGGATCACTTGCATACATATACCATGTAAAATTAACAAAAAATATTTTTATGAAGAAAAAATGATACCCTGGGCAACTTTTATTTATGATTTTTATACAGCTTTAAGGGTTTTAGTTAAGGGTACACATCATAATTTGATACAAGAGTCTCCAGTACTAACTAAATCAAAGCACAAAATGTCTGATGACAGATGAGACATTCCAATTAGTTAGAAAGATGTGAGATCTAGCTGCATGTCACTTCACAGTAACAGGAGACCTTAAGTACATCAATGACAACAGCAGAAGTCTTAGGAATGAGCAACTTCTGCAACTGGAAATGTGTTTGCCTTACTTAGAGCTAAAATCTCCTATAAATTTTGAGTCTTCATTAATTTATTTTCTGTATCCATAAATTACTGATTTTCTTAAGGGCCTAAAATTATAGATATGGGTGATGATCCACATGATTCAACTCCAATGATGTGCCAACGATGACATAACAGAATGAAAATAAATTATGATGTTACAGTGAACAAACCTGGATGCCTTAGGTGCCTTCAGCAGGTTCTGCTCAAAGTGAAGAACTGAGTATGAACAGGTTGTACAAATGTACTTTTCCAATTCCATCTATAATCTAGTGCCTTTCAAAACTACAGCACTAGTTAAGAAAACAAAGTGAGAACCTTAGAAATACCTAATAAAATGTAGATAGACTATAAGAAATATTATATTGCAAAGGTATGAAAAATGGTCTGTAACAGAAAGTACATTTTTTTTTTAGAACAGTTCTCACTGAAGAAAAGTGTAATTGAGTGTTTCAGGGAAAATTAGTTTCAATTTGATTGGATATTGACCTGAAAAATCCTGCACAATGAATTTTATACAGCTTCCATGAAAAATTGTGAAATTTTGTAAATACAGAAAACTACATTGCATATGTATTAGAACTATGCAGCTTAACAGTCAACACTTTCATGATTAAGCTTTGCTTTACATAATGTACGGGGAATGAGAGAAAGTAAAATTTCAAAGAAAAGGGGTTATTTCCTGCAGATTTCAAAGATGCTGAAGCAGAGAGCTTCCTCTAACACATCTCTTGTCTGTTGAATAAGATTTTTCACTGGAGGTAGTTTGAGTATGTCAATTACAGGACTATTTAACAATCCTACCTTGAAGGAAGCTGCGTGCCAGAAGACCTGAGAACATGCAATCTCTTTTTTTCTGCTTTCACAGATTTCTCAATATTGAGGAGCAATCTTGAAAGGAACTTCCAAGAGTCACTATAATAATAATTGGGGTTTCTTTCCTTAGTTTTGTCTTTCTATCCAAACATTTCTAGAAAATTCTGTCCCAAAACAGTATTAAAGATATGTTTTGCAGAGTAAACAATAAAATAAAAAAAAATAAAAATCAGGAAATGGCAATATCAGAATTGTGCTAGCAACCTTAACATGGCCCCCATGGAGCAATATATTGTAACGATCAATTACAATAGTGTGTATTGCAAGTTCCTGCAGTGCTTCCCAAACAGGAGGTGGAAACGCAGTATGTTTTCTGTACTCCTAACAGAACAATTTTTAAATGATTCTATGCATGCCAGAAAAGGGTCCATGAAAGTACAGCATCTGAAAATGAGAACTATTGTTTACTGCAGTGCTTCAACAGGAACTCACATTTCTACCTTTTAATCCATAGTGTCATAACTAATATCTAATGCTATTACAACTGCAAGAGACAGGAGAAAAACATTTCTTTCTATGTTTCTAATACGTTTTCTCTGTGGTTTTGACATCATTATGTGCTATGTACAACATGTTTCTCTGATTCCTTTGTAACAACTCAGGTCCCAGAGTTACAGGTATGTCAGGCAAATATGTCACTCTATACACAAAACTACGTACAGAGAAATCAAGTAGCACTCAAGTGTTTGCATGTTCAGGGTCTGATCAGATTCCCTCTGTAGCTTCACTGAGATTTCGAAGAGATGGGAAAAACCATAATCATTAGAAAACGTGTCTACAGAGCCACTAAAATTGGCCAGTAGTGTGCTGTGTTTTCTGTAAGTATCTAAACATTTTTTATAAAATGACTATATTCCAAGCTGGCAGCCTCCCTTTAAATAAAACAAGAGCAAAAATCACATTAGCCACTTAAGTCTGCAGCTTCGTTAACTTTGTATGTACCTTAGTTACCTGTCCCCTTCCCCAAATTACACCTAAGAAACAGAGCACTGCACATGCATGCAGTTAAATTAACTTCAGAATCAGCTATTGCATCTTCCAAAATGCCCTAAAGGAATATTGTTCTAGCTGGAAAAAATGCCTGCATAGTGCATGTTCTCCATCCCTCTGCTGAAATCATTTTATTTTTTTTTACCATCACCAACATAAATTACCAAGTTATGAGTACTGAATTCCTTTAAAATACGTCTCTCTCTCTCTCTCTTTTTTTTATTTTTATTTTTTTTTTCCCTGTCTGGCATTTCACAAGCTTGCTCCTCTCTTTTCCTTCTTGTAGCACCATTAACGTCACCTATTTTACCCAGGTAGAATTGCAAGAAATAATTCTATATATAAAGGCTTCACAGGCTATGTTCCCACTGCTGGTTTAGGTATAGGCTTGAAAATGGACATAACCCTGTTTTCTGCCTATGGCAAGCAGTTCTTCCAGTTGTGGCACAGCCTCAGAAGCCGCTAAGCTGAGCAAGGACAATCCCCAGCAGTGTCTCAGGCCATTCCCAACAGGTGCCACGGAGAGGGCAGCCTCTTTTTATTTGGGAGGACAGCAGTGAGGAGGATGTTCACCAGGGTCACGCACGCACCAGGTTCGCTAGGTTCACTGTCTTCCCCATCCTGCTCCTGCTGCAGGGAGTGCTCTTGCCCAGCACAGGGAAAGCAGAGGCTGGCACAGATGGCACAAGCTTACCTAGAAATTTCACTTCTGAGACATCAGGCGGAAAAGAAATCACAGCTGGATAATGGGTTGACTGCTTGTGGACCCAGTGTTTTTGCTTGGGAATATATGAAACATTGCCCTGAGCTGCTCCCCCTCACATGAGAGACTGTGGTTGTAATTTGGGGCATCCTTAGGCTCTCGTTTGCAACACTAAATGCAAGCTCATGGCAGCACTGACATCCATCAGGCCACGTGGAAAAGATGGCTAGCTCTCTCTCAGAAGTCATAACAGACAAAAAGCTCAGAGTGGAGGAATATTTAAATAGCGTGCTCCCAATCTGAGAGGTGCCAATATTTGCTACTTAAAATTTAAGCACTTTCTTTGCATCCCTTCAGGAAAGCTTCTGCATTTTCTGCCATGTGAAACATCGTCCATGCATCTATGTCATCAATTAAGACTTTCAATACTTTCAATAATGCATTTATTTATATGACTCTATGCTACTGGCTTGCAATAAAAAAGTAAATTGAAAAGGAAAAATGAGATGGGAAGAAGATATTAAATGCAGCATATGTTGTTCTTATAGGTATGTAGAAGCTGAATACAATATTCATCTACACTACTTTAACCATATCAAGAAATATAAATATGTTAAGAAATGGTCAAACCATCAGTAACTATGTTTGAAATGTATCAATTCATGTGCACTTCTTAGAGACAACGCAATTGGTGTTCCTCTGAATATGAACTTTTGCTTCAGGTAAACAGGAATTTTACAGAATTTCCTACAGTTTAAATAATTACCTGTTTGGCAACCTTATGATACATGTCATAGCACTAAGAATAAGACCAAACCTTTATTGTTTTAGTTTTATGTCACTAACTTCTTTTACTGCTAAAGCTAACTTTTTTAAGGAGAATGTTCCTCCAAACCCTGATCTGGCTTCTGCAGTGATCTGTGTTTAGCACAGAGACGCCCAATTCATGTCAGGATTAATTCGGTCAAGTCAATGAAGCTAACAAAGCACAAAAAATGGTTCCAGAGCAAAACCGTTGATGCTTTGGATCAGCATGCTGTGAGGATCACAATGCTGCCTGTGGTGAGTGCACCTTCTGGCCCTGTTTTGTACCCAAGGAATCCAGTTTCCACACTTGGACCACTCAGGAATGCTTCCAAAAGCATGGTGAGGACAACGGAGACACACCAGTGAACCAAGCTGAAACACCAACGAGATATACTTATTGGCTCCTCTTCTCCAGACATAACTCAGGTTCCAAAAACCTCATCCCAAAAACCAGACTTTCACAAAATGATGAGAACTATCACAAAAAAAGGAAAACGATGACAACTGCTCCACCTCACTGTTAGGGTCAGAGATGCTGGTTGCCCTGGTTTGCCCAGGGTTCTGCAGAGGACAAGAAAGAAGACAAACAGGAAAATGGAAATCACCCCAAAGCTGGGTGGTGACAAAGATCGGAAGAGGAAAACGGGAGGGCACAAGGTAACCATGAGGGACCAGTGCAAGGATTAGCATAATGCAAAGATCTGCAGAATTAAAAAAGGGGAGAAATAAAGGGGGGAAATTTTTACAAAAAAGAGAAACACTGAGGAAAATGTTCTTGGAGGTTTAGGAATATGAAATTATATTTCTAACCTTCACATACTGATTCATAACTGATTTTTGATGTTTTTAAGAAAACACTGAGGTTAGGATATTCTGGACTTGACCCCCTTTAAAATTATGCATTAAAGCAAGTCCATATGATTTTAAAAAGGGTTTGTGAACATGCTACTCTTCTTGGAAACATATCCAATATACTGAATTCAGCATTTGCAAACAGAGAACCCCTGAATTAGCAGTCACTTTGAAAAAAAAAGTTAGCTTTACCTGTGTGCCACAGGTCAAAGCCTCTAAAAACTGAGGTAATATTTTACTATACAATAAGAGAATAGTGTGAATAAGTGTACTCAAACGGTACTTGTGGTATATACTTTGGCACTGAGTACAGTCAGCAGGTCAACAGTAAAAGCCATAGTAGTTATTTATGCACAATAGAATTCCAGCAGAATGCTGTCAGGTCACATGTTGAAAAACATGTCTGTTTTCAACATCACAGAAGACAATGGTCAGCTAAATGCAGTACCTCAAGGTTTTCAGTTAAAAAAAAATTAAGTACACTTGTACTTTTTGTAGCAATCCTGTCCAGTTGCTATGCAATCAACAGACAGAATAAACCTAAACAATTTACTCCTTTCTGTTACTCCATTAAATTGCAATCATATTGTCAATGTTTTGGCATTTAAGACAATCATTCCAACCTACAGAACTGACAAAAAAAATAAAATTTGAACTAAACTTTACAGTAAAAAACTAAAATAACTTCTGTCATAATTTACTTTACAAAACAACACATATTACAAAATTAAAGTATGCAGAGAAAGTTTTTTTCTAACAGTATTTAAACAGTCCCGTACCTCATTTCAAAAGAGATTTTTTTTTCCTTTCTGCTACTCTGAATTCATTTAGGCAGCAGAAAGAGAAATCCAAATTTTCACAACTATTTAATTATCATTATATTTCACATTTTGAATTTCTAATTGATCATATATTATAAATGCCAACAAACATTTTATGTTCAAGAAAACTTGCAATCTGAGAATAAAGGCACACAAAGGATGAGTGAGGTGAAAAGACGCCAAGGAGATCCTTCGGATGTAGAAATACTTTATTTTGGAGCTCTTCAACTAGCTGGCAGATAATCACTGTAAGTGATTATCCTTTGTGAAGGATGTACTCTGCTTGCTGGGTGACTGGTATTCTGGGATAAAGACTGAGCTTTGAGGAGACAAAAACGGGAAGAACTCATTTAGGAAAGGTCCTTTCTGACTTAGTTCAAGTATCTCAAGACCACCAAGGCATTGTATTACTCACAAATCTATGGCAAGCCACTGTCATCTTGACCCTACAGCTTCAGGTTGGGGGAGAAATATGTGAGATACTAGAATCACAAACAAAATGTGAAGTAGATTTATGAAAATAATAATCGAGTAACAAAATTAAATGCAGGAAGAATAACACATCTGAATTCAGTATAGACAACATCTTACAATAGTATGTTATGCTGTTAAAAATAAACTTGTCAACAGTCATGTTTTAATATCACTAAAAACTGAACGAGGATAATGTTTACATTAGCAGAATCAAAGACAGAAGTTACTAAACTGACCACAGACGTAAATACTGAAGATGACAAAAAACATTGCATAAGAACCTTCAAGGCTTTCAGATTCAGACCTCTACACAGAAAAATGAGATTAGAATCAGAAAAACAACAACAACAACAACAACAACAACAACAACTGGGAAAACAGTTCAAAGACTATACAGGAAAGAAACAAATTTAAAAGGCAAAAAGTGACCTTGAGATTGTATCACTTGCTAAATTGATATTAAGTTTGCAGAATAATAAAGGCAGAAGTGGGGGAGGGAAAGATTGGGTAATAGACTTCTTAAATTTATTTCTGCAATATTCTCTATCATTTTTGATATCAAAATACTAAAATAAGAGGTAATTAAAACAAAACAAAAGAAAAAATCATCAAATATTGATTCATCATCACTAAATGGTTAAATTAGCTGAGAGGTAGACACGTAAGAATGTTTGAAGCTTCTAAGAACATGGTAAAAAAGACAATTATTTGAATGACAAGGAAATATAAATAGGAATAGTCAGATTAAATTATAAAAGGAAAAATATATGCTGCATGTCAGGAAAAACTTCCTGACAGTGAAACTGTGGAATAATTTCTCAACAAATTAGAAGAAACACTCAATAATATAATGAAGGGAACAAAGCTGGACTAGCAGGGGGGCAGACCAAAAGATCTAAAAAGTATTTTTTCCATCTAATTCTAACAGACTATTAAAGGATACAATCAATAGTCAGGGAGGTAAGTTATTTTGATAAGCTCCATGGTTTTCATTCTTTCAGAGGAAATACCATGGCTGGAATTGAGAGAAGAAAAAAAGAGGAAACACCAAGCTGTGTGCTTTCTTACAGTTACTGTTTCCCATTGTGGACGTTACCATTATCTTTACATATGAAGAGAGATTGAAATAATCTAGAGAGGTCCCCCACACTACAACACTGAGATAAAGAAGAACTTAAAAGAAACGCTGCATGTTCTGGCAACAAATTAAATGGAGAAGAACAGAGTCATGTTTCCTGGGGGAAAGAGACTGAATATTATGAGGTTAGTCACACTATTAGTGGGGCCAATAATGTCACTTAGAAGAAAAATAACTGTGATATATAACTAAATTTTTCGCATCATATCAGTTTGGCAGACAGACACACTGCTGTACTGAAGTTAAAGAGCAACAGCACAATTTTATCAGGTGAAAACAGTGAAGAAAAAATCCAGTCATTTGGGCAGCATTTTTTAACAAATCAGCAAAACAGCTGAATGATAGCGGAAATCAGAACCTAAAAAGTGACTCTTGTCATTTAAAAATGTGAGCAAACCCAGCATTTGATGCTTATTTTAAAGCACAATACAGCATCAGAATATATGCATATCTGAATGTTGCATTCACATAATATTCCACATGTTTTTACCCACAGTTGGAGCACAAACAATTTAGGCTGAATGGCTCAGAGAACAGCAGGTTTTCTTTATTACGGATGCTCTTAGTGCAGTTAATATAATCAGCTGTTTCAGGAACAGTGTTATGATACACGAGGTATTGGAAAATAGTTTAGAAATAGACTGGTTAAAAATATTTGCTACCAGAAGACACAGGAAAATAAGCATGGTCAAATGGCTTATGCACAGAACTATCAAGAACAAACTCTTAAATTGCAAACCAGCTGTGCTACTGAATTAACATCTGTATTTCAGTCAACCCACAAGCCTGTTGTGTCTCAGTATTGGTAGCTGTGGAAGAGAATAAATAGTATTTATTTTCTTACTTCATGAAGCTTTGGCTGCAAACCCTTTGGGGCAGGAAATGGGTCTCTCATCCTTCTCTACTAAAGACTGAGCAAGTGACAGCACCAAAAAAACACTACTACTTAGTAAGCTGCAACAGGAAAAATATTTGGGCAATACAATAAAGTAAAAAACTCTCCAGATACATACCTAGCATCTATTTTACATACCAACCATCTTAATACATTGTGTTGCACTCAACGCCAGTCATTTCTATTGGTTTTGTTCCATGTTACCAGTCCAGAAATTAATGAGAACATACTCACTGAACTCTCCTAAATACTTTGTAATGGTAAAGTAAGTACTTTGTAGACTAACAAAGAAAAGTAATTTCAACACACTGATTATTAAGTGATTAGACAAGGAGGAAAGCAGTTTCTTGAAAAGAGTTTGTGAGACAGGACAGGCTGTAGAGTTTTCAGTGAATCTGCAGAAGGTGGGTGGGGAAAAAGAAAAGGCAAGGACAATTTCCTGTGTGAACTGTGGAGCTGTTTCACTATGGCATTTCAAAGTACTTCAGCCAGGATGAATTTTGCTATACGTCTGCACGTATTTCAGGTCCAGTACCCTTTGAACAGTGGTATGTATCAGCGCTAGGCAGACAGTTTAAGCCTGCTTGCACTCCCCTGCGGTAGTACAAAAGGTAAGATCCCTCTCCTAGTTCCTTCATCATTCAAAATCAGTTTTGGTAAGGTGCAGAAGTGCTGGTTTGAGGACTGCAGTCCCTGTAGCATCCCAGAGAATCGCTGTTGCAGCATGCAATCTTTCTACTTTGCGCACAGATTAGTACAAATTCCACTGCAATGGGCAAGTGCCTCTGGGCAACACCTGTACTATTCAAACAATTACTTGCTAGCTGAACTTGGCATCAGAACTAGTTCTCTCCTATCACAGGCACAACATTTTACAAAGTGTGCAGCTTGCTTTCCTTCATGCTTCACAGACTTCACATTCTGGCATGTTTCTGAAGCAAGCCAAAGACAATGCATATTGGAGTGTGCCTTGATGTTTGGATGGAAAGGTTCACCTTCTAACTGATAGCAGATGGAGATACCATGCATAACCCGCTGCATCATTCATTTAAAGATTCTCTCTCGCTAAGCAACTTAGCAATTCAATAATCAAACTACATTCTTAGAGAGCCTGGGAGGGCATGGAGGGCTGGCTCCATCCTAGATAACAGTGTCAGACTCTACAAACAAGGTCAGCAATGAAAGTGGCTTTGGAAAGAATACCAGTAAGTTAATTAACCGATTCAGATAAAACTCTGAGCTCATCTTAGAGAAGAACTTAGGCTGCCAAGTGTCAAAAAGGGAAAATGCTTTCATATGTTTTCTGTGTTTAGCTACCATTCCCAAAAACCTGCAGGAACTCACAAGATCTATCACTGTTTTGACGGAATGCTTGGATGAAGAGCACAGAAGACATCAGCTATCGAGCCACACACAGAGCCTGACAAATGATGTCACATAGACACACAACACTTACCCAGCAGCTGCAGGCACACACACACCGCTGATACTGGGTTCAAGCCCTTGTCAATAACTGAAGGTAGCAAAGCCTGTCTTTTGGCAGGCAAGAGCTGATCAAAGTTCCTACGAGCACTCTCATCTAAAATGCTGCTAGAGATTATTTCTTCGCTCACAAGGAATTCAAGCGGAGGGGGAAAGGAGTGGACTAGGTAGTCTACACAGAGACAGAGAGACAAATACTCCTTTTGTTAGTAGTATGCTACCATTAGTACCCTCAATTTTGTGAATTCCGGTGACATGGAAGCGCTGAAGGGCAGAAACCTGTATGAGCAGGATCCTTCTGTGATTCTGCAGATACTTTATGTGGGATAGAGGTACATGTAAGTATATATGCAAAATCCAGAGAAACAGCTGGGGAAACAGCATGGTGGAGGCAAACATTGTAATCTCAATGGGACGGAATATTTCTTGAGCTCAGGTTTAGGACACAATGAAGATCTGTGTTTTTCCTTTGGGTTAAGGAAAACTTGGTCCCGTGAATTATGACGGCAACTTGTCTAAAGAGTGCAGACAAAGCACCAAGGCCACTTCTCTTGTAAAAGGCTCTCATGAGAAGTGTCCTTCAAGAGGAACGTGGAAGAGAGGTGGATTAGGCATAAAAAGTGGATTTACATAGTGTAACAATGGATAATGAACGTTACACTACATCAAATAAATGGGGCAAGGTGGCTTTGAAGGCTGTGCTTTTTCCCCATCAGATCTCTTGATGAAATATATGACTGGCGTGCATTGCTGGGGAGGAAGAAAGCTGTTGACTTTTGCTGTACTTTGGGTTTTCTGAGGCAATTTACCTGGAGAGACAGACTAACATTCTCTACTTTAGTCAAGGGCAGTTGAGTCCTTACTTATCGAGCAAATATCTGTAGGTAACCTTTCATTTATATCAGCAAAGAGCCTTCATAATCCGTGGTCCTCAAAGCCTCGCTGTGGCATGCACTTCCCTAGGGATGTCATTATGTAGTGAGCACTATCACCCAGCAACCACTCATCAGAAAGTGGTAAAAATGGTAACCCTTGCCATTTCTACAACCATCTTCATTACCAACTGTCCTCCTTAATTTCCTAGAGTTTCACCTTGACATCACAAAAAAAAAAAAAACACACAAAAAACATCCAGTAGCAAAAATGTCACTAATTCCCAGATTAAAAATGAGAATTCGGTAATTTGTTACATAAATTGTCTTTGAAAAGCCAGGGAATAAAATGTGTGTTGAAAGCATGTCCAGCTGTGTAGGTTTTTTGCAGTTGACATATTGTTGAGTGTTTCCTCCCCTTCCCTTCTCTGTTCTTCTGACCAACCTTCAGCCCAATGCTGGGTTAGAAAGATGATCTTTGCACTTGTGAAAAATCATAGCTGTAACACATACTAAACTAACATGACGACAGAACATAAATTCTAATACACAGATATAAGTACATCTGTATTACACATACAGAAAAACTACATGGCTGGATAAATTTATAAATCCGCATTCTCTCTTTCACATTTTTGCAAAAAATATAAAGTTGCAGTTACAAATTTGAGCTTTATTCTGGCCTACCTCTTCACAAAAATAGACACATTTCAAACTCGACTAATAAAGTTTAGGGAAAATCCCTACAACTACACTATTATTGTAGTCCAAGATAAACCTTAATGTGCAGTTAAGAAGTGACATAAGATAAAAACTTTTACGGTTGCTGCTTGTCTAGTCAGAAATCCAACCATCTTTATCTCTTTAAAAAGATATATTTTTCATGTAAAAAGACACATCTCTCTTTAATAAAGCAAAGATGTTATTAAAAGTAAGCCCATGTCAGCAAAGCTTATCGACTATGTGATAGTAACCATTTCAGAAAGAATACAAAAGCCACATCAAAATGATACAAGACTAAGACTCGCAAATGTAAGGAAATTATTTCCAACTGGCCGCAGAACGTGGAATTATCTTTTTTCTACAACTCACTCCATTTTACCTAGGCAATGCAGCTCACATGGCAAAGTACAGTTCTAAAATAATTCATTGTTCAGAGACCCTTATCAGCTGCAAAGCCAAAGCTGGAGCAGGGCCATATCAGCTGCAGAGCCAACACATAACAGAGTGAAGAGTGGAAAGGACAGATTGCAGTGTCTCCCCATTCTACCACTGCTATTGCAAAATACCAACCTCTAAATTTCCATGCTGTTTGTTAGGTGAATGCCAGTTTATTATTCAAATGGAACTATAGCACAGGAGTATGAAAAAGAGCGATATAGAAAACAAATTTAAGAGATTCTGCTACAGCTGTTTCATCCTTTTAGGAAGATTCATTTTTGCAGGGAACCATGTGCAGTAAGATTTTTAATATTACAGAAAGATAGGAGAGCAAGAATCGTCTCAGTACCATTCCTGTAAATAAAAAAATCCCAGAAGGGCCCAGCATAAACCCTTAACTTTCATTTAGAGCCTGAACAAAACAAGCATGCACACCAAACAAGAAAGTGGACAGCCCCAAAGCCCAATTCCCACCTCACTGTCAATCAAAACTCCGCATCTGTAATGTATGTTTTGATTTATTTATTTATTTTTTTAAATAAGGAAGGAATGATGCAAATGGTAACATCTAGACTTGTCATCTGTATACCAAAGCTCTCATTCAGCTGAACATATGCTGAAATTTAAGCATATTGAAACAAAGCCCAAGTCCCAGCCAAACTGAATTCAAAGTGGCTGAGATATTAAGCCCACACTTCAGCAAGACACACAAGCATATGATAAAATTTAAGCATGATTATCATTTTCAAGTAGTTCAGAAACATCTCTGAGATGGAAGAACAAGAATCCTGAGCAAGGACCACCCCGAGCATCCCAGCATCTTCTCAGTTCTCCGCTGCACTGAACCTGCTCCCAGCCACCGACCACAACAGGGGAGGTTGCACAAAGAAAACATGGTGACAGCAACAGGGCAAGCAGACCACTGTGTGCAGCAATAATTTGACTCGTGGGTGAACTCTGGCTATCCAGCAATGCAGGACTGGGCTCCACCAACATAAAGAAGTAGAGATATACTACCGAAGCGGAACACGGAGCGTGGCAGCTTGCTTGCTCAGGAATGTATTGCCAACTCTCCCACAAACACAGCTCCCGTTGTTTAGGTAGGTATGAGATTTGGCTCAACTAAGAAATAAGATGTTGAAGTGCAGTTTAACAATAACAACGTATTTACACACTGTCTGTACACAACAGAATTTCCTCTTTGCTAAACACTACATAATTTTCTCATTAGCTTGGAGAAACACACACTACCAGGCTGAAAATACAAATTGCACCTGTTATTCTCTGATCCACCTGCCTAATATGTGACAAACATATATTTTCAAGTACATAACAAATGGTACTTCTATAAGACAGATCCTTAGTATCCACTGCTCCTTTTCATAGTTTGCAAGACTTAGTTTTTTAGTCTCTGCCCCAGCCATGACTGCCCCTGCCAGCCTCTGAACGCCTCTTCAGGATGAAAACTGACATGCACACGACTTTTCAAAGAGAAAGTGATATTAAGATTTTTTTTTTCATTCTGTTGTAATACATTACAACTAAATAGTGTCTCTGATATCATGGAGCAATATTGCCGGTTCACCTGATGGTATCGAAACAGATTTTGCTGGAGAAATTTGTACATGAAGCAAAAATATATTGAGTAAAATCCTCCAAGATTAAAATAATTTAGTTATTAAAATCTATATGCTAAAAAATCCTATGAATGGAATCTCAAAAGATAAAGGTGTTATTTATTATTTTAACAAATTAATGTTAACCTGCATTAAAAAAAAACCAACAGTTTTGCTTTGTAAAAATGGTAATAGTACATTTTAGCCTCATATTTAGAAATGATGCATATAAGAATTCACAATAAAATTTAAAATATACATTTACCAATGTGGTATAAATCACAAAGGTAAATCCAAATAAACATTATAAAAATAAATTATTGAAGCATATTCTGAAATATATACGTGCTCTCTACCTTCAAGTTACTCTTTATTACTCACTCTCTGGTAACAGTACATTTCCCACAGGGATCGATTATGTAAATCTACACATATATAAAAAAGTATAAAGCACAGTTGAAACAAAAGACCAGAATTCAGGCTCAACTTTAATATATCTAAAAGTAAGTTATACAAACTACTGTTTTCCCCCCAACTTCCTTTAGTCTCTAATTACATGACAACAACAAAACCTATGAATATAATTTGTGAAACTGTTTACACTTTAAGACTCTTAATAGAACTGTAAATTGAAAGAGCAAACAAAAATTCTCCTGCAATGAGTCATATTTTACAGTAATATTTTAGAAAGAAATATTACATGGTAACAGACATAGGTTCTGATTTGGCTTCTCTTTGGAGCCAAATTCATCAAGCAGATCTGAATATTTATTATGCTGACAAACAGTTATGACAGCAGCCTTGTTCCTATCACACACACAGTATCTGAAGACAGTGGTCTTAGCATTCAGCTAAGACAGTAAAACTGACTTCGCCATATCTCAGTCTGCGTTCTCACCAAAAATCTCTGCAGTTTTATGACTGAGGAATTACACATCAACCAAGTATTCCTAAACTACCTTTTCACCTTTCACGCATCTAGCACTTGATAAATATGTTAATGTTGATCAGCATCATGATCACACAAATTCACAAGGACCCATCAAAAGTGAACATATCTGCTATTTGATTATTGTCTGCATGCTGCAGTGTGTCAATTTTCAGCTCTTTACCATCATTTGGGTTTTTCTTTTCAGTTTTAGTATTATTTTTATATATAGGAAAGGAGCAAAAAATCACTGTGTGATACAAAGTTGATACAAAAAAAAAAAAAAAAAGAGTTCTTTCACTTGAAAGATTTTTATCTTTTTTTTTTTTTTTTTTTTTTTTTTTTTTTGTACTGCTTTCAGAAACAAGGAATTACTCAACAAGTTGCTATCACAGTGTTTCTTTCACCGGAGATAAGGTGGCTTAAAATATTAAACTGATGAGAAGTTAAAACCATGAGCTTATACACGGAAGGCAGGAACTAGGTTACTTTTCTTTTGTTCCTTAAATAAAAAGCAACCTGTGTTTATCTCAAGAGATGTGAGAGTTTCTTATCTGGAGTTTCTACTGCGTACCTCACATATTTTCACACACACAAAAATGCTTCCTAGCATCAATTCCGACCTCAAACGAAGTAACATAAGTACATATACAAACTCGTGTTTTTGACTTCTTGTCAGATTAAGGTGTTGTAGATTTAAGGAAGTCCTCTCATTGCTTTAGTATGTATTACACCCCGCGAAGACGTATGTTGTTGAAACAAAGACAGGGATGGCAACGCACTAACCATCTTCATGCACAGGGAACCTGCTGCGATTTTCATTTTCGCGAGAAAGCAGTATGAGTTGCAAGTGAAAGGTCTGGGAAGATAGGATCCCCTTTTCTGCCGCTGAGCCTTTGTTAGAAAGGAGCATGCCTTAGCCTCCTGAGCTACAGCTCTAGCTGCTGCATTAGCCTCTCCCCATAAAGACTGTTTCCACACTCGTGTTCCTGAGCTTCGTTTACGTTAGGCTGCTCTTCCCTCTCTTTGATCTTCGCGGGTGCGCGGCTCGCTCTGAACCACCCTGGGTGGTCTCCTGTCAGCATCCAGCGATCAGTGTCTCTCTCCATTGGTTGCCTTCTGGGGGGATTCCTATCAGCTGTGCTCTTACACGCATCTGACAGCTTTATTAGCTCGCTCCGGTGGTGCTCCGGAGCGTCTCCGTGGCACGCACACCCCTTCGCAAACAGCCGCACCTCCGCAGTTGACTTAGAACAAATAATGCCGCGAACACCTCAGCTTTTATACTCCATAATAAGGTCGAAATGAAGAGAAATTTCACATCATCTGCAAGCCAGGGGTAGGTTTTCATGTTTGGGCTCAAAAAATCAATCCCGAATTGATTTTTGTGTATATATCGTTATTGTCAGAGGATTAATTGATGAATTTTTCATTTGATGAGTCAGGTGGAATGGGCTCCAAGGCACACAGTGAGGAGAATTTTAATTTACTCTGCTTCTTGGTGCTAAGCAGCAAAATTATCAATTGTGATACTTTGTTGGAATTTTCCTCCTCAAAACAGCATTTATACTATTTTTGAGTGTAAAGCTGAATTTCTGAGGATATGCACATTCCCCACTAAAACATGTTTAGATTAGTAATTTCTGAATGGATTTTTATTTGATTTTTTGAAAGCACCCTTTGGTTCTGCATCTTTCCCCCCCACACACTGATTTTCACACTTACTATTACTAAGATGCATTTAGAGTTTAGACTTCTGGAAAAAAAAATTCCAAGCCTGTATTACCAGATAAAATACCAATTCAATACAGGGTATAACCCGAAAGTTTTCTCTTCACTTACACTGTACCAAATTGTGTTTACCAAGGCTTTAAAATTAAACCAACCAACCAAAAACAAATGAACAAACAAACAAAAAAAATGTTTTAAGTTTAGCATTTTGTTTGAAGCTCCACAATAGAAGTTACCTTTTCACCTACGATGCACCGAGGTGTCTTGTTATAGAAGCACAGACAACTGACGAGATTTACAGCTCGGGAGAAGCTCCTGCAGATACCTGCTAAACGCAGGGACCCAGGACTTCCGTGTATGGCTACAAAACACGCACTGCCAAGCTGGAAGCTGGCGCAAGAGTTTCATTGCACATTTGAACTCTCCCAGTCTCAGCTGGCTCCGTTTGAAATACTGCTTCTGAAGCTGCTGAAGGGGTCACTTCTAGCTCCGATTTCCAGAAGAGTCTACAAGGCTTTACTAAATACTCTCTTATGTCCAGGACACAAGAGGTACATCTACTTTTTCCCAGGTTGGGAGGAAGAAGGCAAGAAGGGAGAACCAGTCTAACCTTGCAGCACACAAAGAGCCCTCATACTCTGCCACAGAAAGTCCTGCAAAGTTTGGGCAGGTTTGCCTGAGCATTATAAAGCACATCCACAGCAGCACAGGCTGCAATCACAGCCACAGCCCAGAAGATAACAGCATCTGATCATTGCAGATGGATACCCAGAACCAAGGATCGTCTTGTTGCTGAGGCATGTAAAATATTTCACAAATTTGTGCCACCAATTTTCCTGGATTTTGTTCTCCTGGCACTCATGTATAGAATGATGCACGTACCATACTGACAGAAAATGGCACTTCTTAATTGCTATTTAATACAGGCATTTCAGCAGCACTTAGGAACCCGCATCAGAATCAATACTACTCTGTATTCAGTGCTGTAGAAACACACCGAAGTCTTCTCCCCTAGAAAATCAACACCTGAATTTGTGCTGTGAGTCCCACGGAGAGAGTATTACTAAGCAAGACAAGATCAGAATAATCAAGGCAAATAAACAATCACCAGAAAGAGCCGTAGTTGGAAGATCATGCTCCAAGCATACAACCAGAGTTTAAAGATCAAGCTAAAACTGGTCGGCAAGTCAGTATGGAGGGAAAGCCATTGACAGGGCACAAAAGAATGCCAAAGTACTTAACGACTTTGTAACTAAAAAGAATCAATACTTTTCCCATAGTATTTCACCTCTGTAGCACATTTAAATAACCAGCCACCTCCCTTCAACAAAAATGCCCCACTGGCTCATCTCAGTCCTGCTGTTACTTGTCAGACATCTTGAGCATGTTACCAATTTCCATCTCGAATCTCTTTTTCTGAGTGCTCTTTTTGATCGTTTTACTATCTGGCTTCTATGCCTGCACTGAAACTGTTCTCATTCAAGTTACTCCACATATTGTCATGCCAACTCCCAGGCTTTGTCTATACTTCTGCTGTGTGTGACAGTTAAATGAAATGAGACACTACTCTCATAGCTCTTTTCTAGTAATTTGCTTAAAGTCTACTTTTTGGGTTATAAATCCTCTCTGCTACTATGTTTCACCATTCCATTAGGTCTATCTTCATTATCCTCTCCCACTGCCTGCAGCCGTGTTTATTCTCACTTTATTAGTGTACTGATGACACCCCACTCTCTTTTCCTTGGCCTCACCTTCACACAATACAGGCATTCAGAAGTTAATAAATTCTGTGCATCTGCCTACAGTCCAGGTTAGAGCACCTGAAGCAAATAAGCAAAATTCTTCCCCAAATCAGAAGGAATTTCCAGAGAGAAGTTTAAAGCCAGACTTCTAAAGTTAAACAGTAAAAACAAAACAAAACCTTCTTCTATGTCCTAATTCACGCTCCAATAATTTCTCCTCCAGATGTTAGCTATAAAGCATAACTTAATCATAGCTTATGAAATAATGTCTACCTCGGTTTTGGATTTGTCCACAGCCTGGTTTCAGCACATCATGGCCAGTGTATTTACATTAGTTTATGCACACTTCAAGCTCCAGAGCACAAATGAAGACAAAGTTTTGGTCTGATGTATCACCAAACTGCAGTATCAGCCTCAAAATATGAGAATCTGTTCACTCCCCTGAAAGACTTTGTCGCTTTGCCTACCTAAAACCTCCTATTTTTGGCTGTCCCATCAATCCAAAACATATTTTTTTCTAGCCCTCTGTTGCCACAGAAATCATGCTCAAACTTATGATTTTGGTGATTAACCATTTCCCTTCTTCTGACTCCTTTCTCCTGTGCTGGCCTGAAATATTGTCCTTCATCTGGCAGTGGCAGACACATCTTTGTGCTTTTTTCATGTATCTCCTGATTATGATAAATTTCAGACATATGTCCACATATAACTATGAAAATCATTTTGAGAAAACGTATTATGCAAGCAAGTACTGCACATATTAAGTTACAACATCCGCACATGCAGCCAACACACATTCTTCTTATCCTCTACATCTTTTTCTCCTATAACCCCATACTTCCACTATATTGTCCTTTGATTTAACATGGCCTGATGTGTATAGGCTTAAGTCTGTGCCTACAAAGACATGAAATAATTACTATTAGAAACAGGTATGTGTAAGTTACTCATGTATCTAACCAGGGCTTGGGGTCTTAGGCAGCAAATTCATTGGCAAACTGAATTCCCATTTTCTGCACAGAGATAAACAAAGCGTGTAGCTTTTTGTAAGTATCAGTTATTTCAATATGCCTGTAATAATCACACTGCGCATACTGAAAAAGGAAAAGAAGTACACAAAGAAAACCACACGGGCAAGATTAATTCCAAATAAATTTCATGTATGGAAGTTTTTTCTCTGTGAAATGTGTGCTGATGGAGACTGAAAACATCTCATCTTAACAAGCACGGTCTGGAACAGAGCTGTGCAAGACTTCTTATTACTTTTTTTTTTTTAGACCTCAAATGACCACACATAGGTGTAGTTAAGACAATTCAGTCTCCACAATCCTTCAGTCTTTTGTTTCTGTAATAAAAGTGCAGCAGCAGCAGTACCCAGGGAGCCCACACTTCCCTTTACAGTCAGTGAAGAGAGAAGCGCATCTCTAGAAGGTGATCCAGAGCACCAATGTCGGGTAGAGGTTCCGACCTGCTTTCTGAAAGAGCATCTCCCTTACCACAGGGAGAGGAAGATCAGTCTCCAAGACCAATCTGAAAGGTCTGCAGAGCTGCAGACTGATCTGACTGCTGGTCACCGTGGTCCCTGACTTCCTTCCCTATTCTTGGTCGGACTTTCCTGTCCCGTCTTTGTGCTAGCTTTAGAACTCAGCAAGTTCTGTACACAAGCTAAATGCATACATGGTATGGGTCCCTCAGAGAGGAGGAGTGCATGGCCAGAGGTGGGAAAAGACAGCTGAGGTCTCTATATCTGCAATCACAAGCCACTAATTTAGTGTGAGCAGAAATGTGCTCCCATGGCCTGGGGTAAACCGTTCAAAGTAATGAAGGTTAGATGATCTGAACACCCACAGCAGTGTCCACTGGCAGTGCAGGTTTCTGTGATCATCCTTTCATTGTGCACATTAAAAATTAAGTGGTACATCTGCATTGATAACATTAGGAATACTACAAACAAAATCAATGGTGATTCAGTTCCTAAAACTAGTAGCTATAAAACATTCATAAAAATCACTTCATAAATATTTCAAGTATTCAAAAAGCAGTTTTACCCCATGTACGCATCTCCTGAATTTCATTTTCCACACCAGACATTTTGTAATTATTTTTGACTGTAAATGAACAGTGAGAAGAATCCAAAACTAGGACAAATATCACCACATTTCTTCTCACAAAAGAGGACTGAAGCAATTGAAAACAACCTTTGTCAAAAATGAAATTGAACTTCTATACTTAATACAAATATTAGCAGCAAAGTTGCAACCTGGTAAAACTGAGATTTTAAATGAAAGTACTACCTGGCTACTTATAATTCAAAAGAGGGTGAACTTAAGCTGCTTGTTATATAAAATTGAAAGGAACAGCATGGGATTTCACACAGAATTTTCTGGAGCCTCGCGGTGTAACTTTCAAATCGACTACAAAATTTTAACTGTGGAACTTAACTGATATTAATGACCTGATAAAATTTCAAGAGGCTGCTTGGGGTTTAGGTTTTCAGAGCTGTAATCCTATTTTGAGGCCAGACGTTCTTCCCACAGCACCTCTGCTGCACCAGACACGTACCTGGAGATGAGTTTCTCTTCATGCACCATTTTCAGCCTGAGAGGCCCATCTGAGCCTTAAGGCTGCTCATTCTGCTCCGTGCCTGCAACTCAGAGTCAGTGTGCATTGGGCTAAGGAAATGGAAACCTTCAGGGTGGGAGTAGAGGGGAGAAGAAGCAAACAAGGGCTTCATAAAGGGAAGGGAAGTAAAGTCAAAGTAAGGAGAATTGCCAGCTGGGAGGAAAGCACTACTTAGCAGCTTTACTTTAAATGTCAAACGCCATTCACCATCTTTAATGCATTCTCGGAGAAGGCCCAGCTGCTGTCCTTAGACACACAGGTGTCCTCTGGCTGTGGCTCCTCACTGACTGCAAAGGCAAAACCTGTGACTTCTCCATTAGTGAGGATGAATATGAAAATGCTGAATTAAACATACTATTCTATGGACTGCCACGGCACGATTCAAGCTTCTGTTCCTTATTCTTTATACTCTAAAAAGTGCATTTCATAAAAAATGCCCACACTGACAGTTACGCTTCATACAAAGATATAAGGGAAAGCAGTTATTATAATTCACTACATCTTGATAGAAACAATAAATAACCATAAGAAATAATAACTACAGGAAAATAACAGTTTTCACACAAATAATCCCTAAACCTGGCTAGTGGGATTGGGAGCCTTAGTAACAACATTCTCGTGCACTAATTTTTTTTTAAAGCACGTAGACTGACACTAAATACTAACTCTTAAAAGAATAAAAAGATTTTTACTTCCTTCACAATGCTGCCACTTTCAATGATGTTGCGAGACAGTCATCCTTTATAACTATGTTCTTAGAAAATTCCTTCCCCAAGCCCCCATCAGGAGTCAGAACTGCACATACAATCCAGCGTCTGAGATCAAGCCACAGATCCATCTCCCACGCCAGGTGAGTGTGAAAACAACAAGTTGAGAGACAATAAAAGAAACCAGATGAGGAGAAAAACTAAAGCCAACAGACAGTAAAAGACTGCAAAATCAGCACTGAGATAAAACAAGCTTCACAGATGTTTGAAGAATATATGAATTAAATAATAAAAGTAGGAACTATTTTTTCTTTCTTTTTGAAAATGTCATCTTTTCAAAGCTTGTTACCTCAAACAGCTCAAATTCCTTAAATCAATATCACAACTCTTATTTTTTTGTAAAATTATACAATTACTAGTAAAAAGTGTAATTTGGAAATAGTGTTATTTGCAGGAGTGGAAATAAAAAACATGTTTCTCTTTTGTATTTGTTATTCAATACTTGTCTTAAGCTGTCCATTTCTAATTACAATATCATTTTACTATCGGTAAACAGTCTTTCAGCCACTAGATTTTACTTAAACTCAGAGCCCTTCAGAAGAAGAATGTGATTTCTAATCATTGATATGACCCATTAACCATTAAATCTTCTAATTTAATTAGCAGGAAAATCCCCTGATATTTCCAAATAATCAAACAGGCACTCTGCAATCTCACAAAATAACCTGCACTGACTTTAACAATCATGTTTCAACCTGCAAAAATGAGGGATTCTTTTCCAGAAGCATCAATAACTCGTCTCACTCTTCCATTCCACAATCTGTTGTGAGGCAGACATCCAAAGTCATCTCAAAACACTGTATGAGTGTTGATTTAAAGGTTAGCTAGCCATCTTTTTTTTTTTTTTCTCCTCTCCCCAAGTCTTCTGGTGGAGTTGCTCAATTAACTTCCAAATATCATCTGATAGGCAGACTTGGAGACAACTTAGTGTGGAAAACAAGTAAACACTTCCAAGGCAGCATCAGTTTTGACTCCTCGGATTCTGAACCTAAACCTCTGGCAGAATGCAACTGCATCCTGGATTATTCAGGGAAAAACACCTCAAACAGCAGCCCCGCATCAACAGCTGCAGACAGTCCAAATTGCCCTTCCTACCCGGACCGACCTGGCCAGACACCGCAGCTCTGCGTTAGCCGAAGCACAGAGTCCCTAAATTTCCATGCCACCAGCCCCGACCACAGTCAGAGGAGCACTCATCGGTGTCTATGCACCACTTCATTCTGGTCCTCAAGTTCTTTGGCACACCAGGATCTTCTCTCTCAGTCTAAACTTGCTGTACCATTTGCATCCTGCCATACACACCGGTCATGCTACAGACCTGTGCCTATGTTCCAGGCACATTCCTTTTGCACAGTACTTTTCCTGAAGGACCTTCCCACATTCCTACTAAATACAAAAAGGAGATAATGACCAGGTTCAGGATTTACTATTAAAATGTTCAGTGATTAATACCACACTCTTTTTTCCTTTGGATTCCCTATTTCCTCTTTTTTTTTTTTTTCAGGTTCCTCACAACAGACTTTCCAAACATAACCTAACTGATCTCTTTATTTATTCATTTATTGCCCTATCAAATTAGGTGAGAAAAGGCACAATTCTTCCAATTTGCTATAGTTACGTCTTCTTGTTCACAGGGTTTTCTTAAAATACAGTAGGGACCTGGCTTTTAACTACATTCAAGATGTGAATTTACTCCTTCATTGACTTACAGGAAAGCTGGTATCTCTGATCTTTTTCTTGTCCTTGGAATAGCTAATGAACAAAATACTTTGCAGACTGCTGATGATGTTGCCATAATAGATTTGTTTCTCCTTTCATAGCTATTTAATTACGCTTTGCTTTAACATAGGGTTTTTTCATTTACTAGAAGAACCCTTGTTCTCCTTCCTCTTTCCCTAGTCTTATAGATAAAGTGGCTTCGACATGATGTGTGACTATAACACCGTTGTCATAACACCTCATATATGTATTAGATCATACAGGATCATTCAGTATTTAATCTGAAGCCCCAGCAATTATGAACACACTGTGAACACATAAAGCTCCTAATCCCCTCACATTTTTCCTATTCTTTGTTTACATGGACTTTAAACAAAACAGAACTTCTTTATTCACAGTGGGCAGAATTTTTGATGAAAATGGCTGCTGATTACAGCACTTCTTTAACAACATTTGGCTTGAGGTTTGGGGATTTCTGCAGATCAGCAAAACTGAACTCCAGCTTTGGGCAGATACCTTCTATGATTCTGGACTTCTGTATCTAAGAGGTGAACCATTTTTGCACAGTAAATTGGCTGTAAAATCAGCAATTGGTGTTTGGGAACAGAAGAGAGCTGCAATTTTTGCAGTAATTTTTAAGCCACGAAGGCATACTGCACCAAGTGAGTGAAATGCAAAGTACAGCAAGTGCTGATCCAGCTTGTCATCTATATAGAATACAAAAACTGAATGACAAAATCCCGTACTAAACAGAATTTAAAGTAATACAGTACATTTTACTTCAATAATCCCTTTACTTTGGTTGTAGACTTTGAGACTGATAGCTACAGTCCAAAGTATTACCAGCTATTGACTCTAAAACACGTTCTTAGGTCTTACAAACCCATACTCCTCCTAACAGTTTTAAAAAAAACCACTCTTTTATAATTGTTAAAAATAATCTCAGCTCAAGAAAGCTAAGAACTTGATGGGAAGCAACTGAAAAATAAATACATAGTGTGGATGTGTGGATAAAAAAAAAAAAAAAGACAACCGCAACCAATATTTTTAATGTTTTAGGTTAAAGCCTAACAAAATAAAAATGCAAAAACTGTTTCTGAATTCTGTTGAATATTTAAGACTTGAAATGCATATTTTCAAAAGCGAAACACCTATGTGAACACAAAATACAAAATGTTAAAAAGGGAAAATTATGGATATTAAATTTGAGGCTTTCCTCTGAGTTACAACCAAATGTATACTGCACCTTTTTGTAAACAGTCTTCTGACTGTTTGACTTGCCAACATTTCTGACAAATTTTGCTCAACTTTTCCAGCTGTTCCAGCTCTGCTAAAAGTAATACCAAGTAAGCCAACTCTATTACATTTCACATTTTGAATCCATACAACTCTCCATAAATTTTAATAGTAGGTGCAATGAAGATGATAACGTGCCTGTCAGCTGACCATTAAGGAATGGAATTCAATAAACAGTGATCCATTTTCTCCAAAAAAAATGACTTTGAATGGTGACAAAGTGCAATACAGGGTAGCCCAGTGGTAGTACCACTAGCTTGCATGACTAGTAGCTAGTAAAGAGAGCTACTTATACCCAAATTTTGTACCCAAATCAAGAATTGCTGATTCAGCCAAGATATGACCTCTTATTACCATTTACTTTTGCTCAAAGTAAGTACTTTCTAAGTACCTGTTACTTTGGAGCAACCTTTTTATTGACTAAATACGATTAACTATCTATATGTGTATCACCACCATATATATATGATCTGCTCAATTTTCAAGCAGATGATATAATCTTAAAACCTCTCCTAATAGAAGTTCTATTCATGCAAATGTAACCCGTTTTTTGGAGACATAACACCGACTCCCCATATTTTCTTTTTTTTTTTTTTTTTAAATTTAAATCTCTGATTCTCAAAATAGTAGCTGACAGTCAGGAGACCAATGTCAAAGGCTATTCCTTACATACCCAAGAACAACACCACACACAAAAACAGAGAAATAAAAGAATGGCTATATGTCCTTTCTTCTTTTCACAAGACTTCTATGGAGATCTCAGAGGGATTAACACCTATCCTGTGAAGGCCAGCCTTTCTTTTGTCAAGAACAGCCAAGATACTAAACTGAAATAAAATTTATCTTGCATAGAATGCTGTAATAAACCATTCTACCACCATTCTAGAAACCATGTTCTATTAAATATATTAAACTCTCAAGCAAAAAACAAAGGCAGTCTTTCCAGCGTACTCTGAAAAGACGCCAGACATTTACAGTGCAAGCTAAAATTAATTTTATGGCAGTCACCTACTCCACTAAAACAATCAACTCATAACATTCCCCTTATGCCACTGCGGAGCTAAAAGTCAGTTCTTTCACTGGTTACTGGGATGCCTTTTCTGCAATGTACTTGTTTAGCTTAAACATACCTGTACACACAAGCAGTGGCACTGCAAAGGTGTGGTAACACTCGACAGTTACATATAAATTTCCACCTCCCTATCAAACCTGAGATTTTACGAAAGAAGACATAACAGTTCATAGTGAAAGCACAAGTATTTATGATTAATTTTCTGCAATGAGTTAGAGATATGTAATGGAAGTTACAACAGCTGAAAATATTACCACCAGTATGCAAAATCAGAAAAGTGTCAGGCCAGATATGCCATTACCTGCGTTAATGATGAAGCACCCCTGTCATCCCCACAGTCAAGTCAGCCACTTTGAGAACTCAGTGATTAAGATCATAGTAAGGGCATTATTCCTGACACACTACCAGTTTCTAGAGGAGTTTTCAAGGTTCCCACTCAAGCCTTTTTCCCAGCATTGAATGCTCTGTTCTAGCTATGGGTTTGAAGGCGAAAGCAGCAGCAAAGGCAGGGCCCATACGATATGTCTAGCTGCTTCTATAAATTCTCCATATGAATAGTGAATGTTTTAAGATGCAAATGAAAATAACTGTTCACAACAAAGTTGTGAAGTGCTATTATAAGAATTAGATCAATAACTAAATTTATTATTTTCCCCCTTACCTGATAAATAACTCTTCAGAAAGAAATAAAACTATTTTCCTACTGAGAGAACTTGAGCAATGCATTCATACCCTCTTACACAATGTTTATACTGCTTGTACTTTTTTCTGGTTATTTTCTGCTGGTACATTTGAACACAGAAAATTATTGGTACATATTTTAATGGTAAATTGATGTTGCTGTTTCATTTCTTGAAGTTTTGAAAGCCAACATCAGTAACAAAAATACTACCCATACTCAGGCTTAACAGGGCTTACAGAAACAAACAAACAAGCAAACAAACAAGCAAAGAGACGAGTGGTACAAAAAGTTTTGGGAACCCTAACAGGACAAAAGCTGCCTTTGTAGCTGGGCCGCAGCAGCCCTACAAGCCTTCAAGGTGACACAGGGAGGAAAGGGGGAAGTCCCACTCCAGCAGCAGGTGCAGAATGTTTAATCTAGTGTTGAAAGGCCACCATTTCCAACACATGGCAATTGGGCTAACAGGATTGACATTAGGGGACTCGCTCAGCAAGTACACCAACCCTTGAATGGTGGGGGCTTCTCTCACCAGCTGCCCGAACGTCAATCAGCTAAAGGGGAATGTTACAGGGGTCACAGTTTGGCGCTGGTTCTCTATGCCTGACATTTCTATCGGTTAGTCAGGAAGACAATGAGAGAGCTACAAAGCCCAAGAATTACCATAGTCCCATTCAGCCACACAATAAAATTGAGGGGATTGGGAAAGGCCTCCAAACACAAAATGATCAACAGGAGAACAACCCGACCTACCCTCCTCAAGGAAAAGATCAGGAGAACGCTACAGAAGTGAAGAATCCCAGGCTATGAGCCAGCAGAGGGAAGTTTCATCTCACACAAAGGCATCACTTGCTAAAGTTCAGCGAGGCTTGTTTCTAAGCAAAGCCCAGTGTCTGTATTTATACTTCTGGGCAATGTCTTTTTAATGTGAACAGCCCAGATTTTTTTAAAAAAATCTGAAAGATGATTGCACGTCACGGGAACAGTTGTAGAACATCCTATGTTAAAAGACTGTAATTTGATTGTACAGAATAATTAATGTGATTAGATGATAATACCTGTTAAACCATAAATCCAAAGCAGGATGAAGCAGAGGCTTATCAGGCATGTAAAGTGCAATATCCAGACAATAAGCATCTGACACCGCGGCGGCTAAGGCAGCCTTCCATAGCGCAGGTTGACATTATTCGCCCTTGCACAGTAGGCAAATTAAAAACAATGAAATTTTTAGACAGATTAAAATATGCCAGATACCAGACAAGGACCTGAGTTTATGTAACATAAACAGAGAAAAATGATTTGAAATCTGCTTTTGACTTCTGCAATGTTAAATAAATGGCTTAACTTACTCTGCCTCTGCACTTTACCTTCCAGAAAGGATTAGTAACTTTTATTGAAAGACACATTTATGCAAAAGACTGAGGGTCATGCATGGTACAAATGGCAGCTTGAACTCCATTGCTAATACAGGCATACAGTTTAAGAATAAATCTGCACGAAAAGCTGGAATACAAGCTGACTTCAAACGTTTAATTACATACAGAGAGAGAAGATCAGAATCTAAAAATAATGAGATACTTGCGAAGAGACAAGAGAAACTGAACACTGACTGGCAACAGTTTGTCAGGAATTGGTTACTCTGGAAGTGTATATTCAGAAGAATATTGTGATATGAAAGCACCACTACATTGCTTCACTTAGGGGAAAGGAGGACCATGAAGGTCGATGGCACTTGGGAAAATTGCTAACCTATTTATGATCATGTTCTAATGTGTAAACATGATAAAATCTAACAGAGTTGTACTTCCACCCAAAAGAAAAAAAGTCCAGCATCCCACAGTTCCTTGAAAAATTATACATTATATATTTGTGAATGATGCCTTATTTCGATAGCAATGCTCTTTGGTTATGTTTAATACTGGCCTTAATTTTACCCTGCAGCCTCTCCTCTGCACTAAGACGACACTGAAGCTCATTGTACCCAAATCTGTTCTAAACTCAGAAGTTGAATTAAGCAAAAGCATATATAAACCAAATGCATAAGACACATTGTATATTAGAGTGTGAACATTTTGTGGGAACACTTCTCACACAGACTAAAATTGGATTTCTTCAGCTCACCATCTTCCGTATTCTTAACCTTTTAGCCTAAAATTCAAAACAAACACCATACAATGCAAATAGGTGAAAGCAAAATCATTTTCCTCTCTAAATGGAACACTGAAACAAACTTGCAAAAATATCAAATTCTGACTGGAAGAAGAACATGTGAGAAAAAAAAATATAGCAGTTCAGTTGCTGTGGATTTGTTCTTCTTTGTGAGATTTTACTCATATAGCTCTTCTGCCTGTGTAGTGGCAAATAAAGCTTTAAGGATTCAAGTGTATGACACGAGTGATGTGCTGTAAAAGCAGTTATCTTTACAGCTCTTGAAAGATGCAGCCTTTTGTTTGGTGGCATGGTTGGACAGTTTTTAGGGGAGGAATGCTGTCCAGTCTTTCCAGAAGTGGTTTTCAAACCCCCTGTAAGTATGGGGAATGGACTTTTCAGGGCAAAGAAATTTCCTCATAGGTTGTACCAAAAAAAAAAAGGGGGGGGGGGGAGGAGGAGGGGAAGGAAGGAATAAAAAAAAAATCAAGTATAAATAATTTGGATTAGCATCTGCCATATATACCCTACACTACTAACTTTTATACACAAGTGAAGTTGTTGTTTTTCTTCCATCTGTTTGGGGTGACACAGGAGGAACCATGATTCATACAGCTTATAGGAAGAAGAATTGAAATAAAACCCTGAAGTGATGCAAATCAAAATAAAGCATATATTGCATAGATATGGTGTACCACATGTTTACAAGAATATGTACAAGTACTACTTCTGGATTCCTACGGTCTACAACCATTCCTGATTTTAAAGACACGGTTAAAGAAAAAGAGGGAAAGATCCATATACATGAGAATGAATCTTGCTTCATACAGAAGACATTACATCAGTAAGGTTTTTTTTCTTTTCTTTTTTTTTCTTTTTTTTTTTTTTTACTGCTGATATGTGTAAATCTTTCAAAAATGAAGCAACAAAGTAGGTCTTAAGTCTATTCAATTTGTTAAGCTTTTGTTCTTCCCATAAAATACTGTCTTACTAATCATGATAAACAATGTTGTTTCATAAAGATACTCCTTTCTGAAACACTGCTTCCATACCATGTACACGAAAAAGTGTTTTTCAGCAATGTTGCTGTAAATGACAAACTCCATGACTAAAAAAATATCTTTGAATTCAATAAATATTACTCAGAACTCTTATATTAGTAATTACTAAAATTACTAACAAGTAATATTCACAAAGTAGTACTAAGAAACATGAAAAAATAACTTGAAGTGATATAGGTCAAACAGCAGTGAAAAAGCAAGCTTTATAAATGAGTCCGATCTTCATTGCACAAAGTGAGTAGTCTGCAGCTAGATATTAAAGAAAGCATGACTAAGACTCTTCTTTTGCACAACATATATATTTTTTTTTTCATTATTTTTTTTACAGCCAACCTGCGGTTTGCTCATATATATAATAACATTGCCATAGTCTATTCATTTCCCTGTAAAAGCAGATTTCTCAAGTATAAGATATTAGGTCTGTGAAAAAGGCAAATCTTCTTTAGTTAAGAACCAGGCAATGGAAAAAAATATTTAAGAGATCACTCATAAGGGATGAAATCAAAGCATGAAAACTGAATGGCTACAAACCAAAGCAAACCTATTCCCAGTAACTTGTTATATATAAGCACAGTGAACAAAAAACAGAAAGCTTTGGTCTTTCGTAACTTTTGAATGGTATTACTGGTCATTACAAATCTTCACACCATTTCAGAGCTACTCTGTTTCACTGAAATCACAGACAGCCATCTGCAAGCAAATGGCTCCACTTTCAGGTCTGACCTATTTTAGTGTCCCTTGGGTGTTCAGTTACCTAGACAAAAAGAAGTCAGATTTAGAAAAATGGAAAGCAGTTGTCCAGTTTTATCTTAAGCAGCTTAAAGAAGCCTAATATTATATCAAAATGTTCCTTTCTCTTCATAAGATTAATACTGCACGGTACATGATGCACTCATCCTATGAGTTCACTGGAAAAAAATGTATTTTTTTCAAATTCTGGACAATGAAGTATATTTTTCATACAGCAGTCAGAAGACTCCAGAAACTTCGGCTTCTGTTTTATTAAGAGCAGTACAAGTAAAGAACTACAGCCCTCTTCAAATATCATTAGTACTCTGTGTTCTCCACAAGACAGAGCAAACTGCGTAACACTACAGATGGGTGAGCTGCAGTATCTTGAGGGGAAAATGCAAAAAAAAAGCCAACAAAAAGTATGTTTTCCTATCAACACCCACACTTTTAGTTTAACTAAACTGGTATGTTAAAAAAGAATATCAACATTGAGACACTGGCCAGGGTGTCAGGAGAAAGGAGTGTCATTTTCAGATTTGCCCACAGATTTTTTGCATAGCTGGTGTAAGAGTCTTAATTTCACTGCACCTGTTACTGCACCTCAGTTACCACCACAAGTAAAACGTGTTTAATTCCTTTTTTCTGCCCTTTAAGAGTCTTGTCAGAAACAGGGCTATATGCACCCACTGCACTGAACATAATGAATTCTCCTGCCTTGCCTGTAATCTATCCCAAAAATTTAACATGAAAGTAAGGACAAGTAAAATAATCAACAATGTATTTCAGAATGACTAGACTCAAGTTTGAGATTCATATTTGTTAGATCAAAATGTCCAAGCACCATGAGTTTGTAGACCTGGTCAGAAAGACAGATTCTGGCCACAGAGCATTTCCTTTCCATCTCAATGAGTTTAAATATTTTTGTTTTCAGCCAAAAATTCAAAACCCAAACACTCCTGCCAAAAGTCATAGTAGTCTGATCCAGTGCTATGCAGTAACCCAGATTACCAGAATATTAACTCTGTCCTAGCCAAAAATGCTACAATCAGAAACAGTGAGAATTAGGAAGAACAGGTTACCTCTTCGTGATGGCATCTTCTGACAATAGCAGGCTTTGTTTTTAGAAGACTATATGAGCTGTTCTAGTGCAAATAAGCACTACGAGACATACAGCTTGGAGACAATCCATAAAAGATTTTTTTATCACAAAAACTGGGATCCTCCTAACACAATCCATAAAAGACGCCTAAGCATGACCCCTTCCTGGTTCTGTGGTGATCCAAAGGGCTTGTTCATGCCACCCAGAAATTGCTCTCAACTAATTTTTTCTCAGTTCAGAGCACTATTTTTCTTCCAGCTCCTTCAAGCAAGCAACATTGGTAATACGTTTCCCTTTCCTCTCTGTACTTTTCTGGGCAGCAACATTCAAGCCTCCTGAAGAGGCAGTACAGCTCTGAATGCCAACTCTTCTCAGTCAGTCACGGACCACCTCGACTGACCACCACCAAATCTTTTTTTCCCCTCTTTGCCCTGATACACAGAGCACTGTTTTCTCCCATCAGTTTTATCGCTGTATTTGGACAGGTTGCATTAAGTTCTCCAAAAAGAAGCACTTAGAGATGTAGTGACCCTAGGCTCAGATGCTTTATGACTTTTCACCACCATGTCCCCTTTCTTCTGGCTTTATTATAGTGATCGTGCAACAAAGTTGGCTTCTAACTCTCCCCCACATATAAGCTGCCTTGCCCAGCCAGCTATTTAATAAGTAGAAGATTATCTGGTTTCCAACTTTTATAACCTGTCCTTTATTTGAGCAATCTAACTGATTTTCACATCCTCTGGAGAAGCAACTTCACTCAGAATCTGATGCTTTGTTTCCCTTCCTATCCCACTACAGCTACCTGATATTACACATGGCTTTCTGCCTTCCTTATTAAGAATCTCCTCACCATCCTTCTCTGTGAGTACCCATTCAGCATATTGCATATGATATGATAGCTGGTGGAGTTTGTAAATCCCATAATTATACTTGAGAGGTCAAGAGGCATGTACTACCTTGCCCTTAGCACACCATAATCATTTAATGTAACAGCTTTAGGCTTAATTGCCCCTCAAATAAGAGAAGCCCTCTTTAGGGAACTGTGGTTAGATAGGTCAACCCTGAATTATTTTTGGATATGGTTCTGGAAGAATCTAGGAGTAGTGAGTCAGAACTGAGCCTGAACACTGTCTTACATGATCCCAGCTAAGATTAACCAAGAAAGGGACAGCAATTAGATGGCTGGCAGCATCATGTAATTTTTGTTAGCCAAATGTAAGTACGAGGTAAGTATGAGCTCCAGGACATCTGAAAGGGGGCAGACCACCAGGTTTGTTACTCTCACAAGTACTGGTGAACTGCTGCACCTCTTCAGCAGTAACTTCACTGTACCCAGCTAACTCCATTCTTGGGAATGAAGCAAAGGTAAGAAAGAACCTTTTAAATCTGAATGATCCAACAACATCATAGTAATTATTGGATAACTGTAATTCACCATGTTTGAAAATTAGTGACACCAGTGCGTATGTCCCAGCTGCAGAATGACGTTGTATGGCAAGAGCCACTCTTACCTCATGCTCAGTGACATCATGTTTTAATGCTTAGTCTTTAACCTCTGACCAGTGAGTGTTCCAGCAGTTCCCAGTCTAGGAAATACCGAAATACAAGCATGCTTGTATTTAGGAAAATACAAAAGAAAAAAAATATTGGAAAAGGAAACAAAACAAATTTCCAGATAAGATTTTAACTGATTCCATAACCAGACCAACAGGCAAAAACATGAAGTTTTCTTTCTTACAATTCAGTCTCACCACGTTACTCAGAAACTGACAGAACATTCTAAACAAAAAAGCAAGTGATACGAACACAGACTTCAGTCTAGTTCGTCAGCTCAACACTAACCACTACCCAAACACTGCATTTTTATGTTCAAAGGTAAAAGAATTTTTTGCTGCTGGTCTCTGATTTTATCGTTAAGAAGGACTCATACTGCTGTGAGGGGTGGCTGGAAACCTATTAATTGGCAAATCCTTAAGGCTGATAAGCTTTCAATTACTTTTCTACGACTTTCTTAGAACTTTACCAAACTTCAGCTACACTTTATAGCTGTTCTTTGCCTCAGGCTGAAGTGTTTTGAAAATTTCACAGTATACAGTACACGTATATCCAAACAAAAGTCAAAATATAAACATGTTGTTTTGCCATTTTTACAAAAATCTAGGTACACTTGTTTTCTGAATCAGGAGTTTGAAGTTTGGCTGGGATTTACTCCTCACATTCCCGTAAAATTACACTAAAAACTAGCTAACTTATGGTTTGTTTGTTTTTTTTTTTTTTTTTTAATTTACAATTTACACATTATTAATAGAGAGTTCTCACATTTAACCCACTGCTATACAAAAGGACTTCACAGAGGAAATGTTGCTATGCAGATGGACAGTTGCACTCTCTAAATTTAAGTTTGGACACATGAATGAAAAATACGGAGAGTATTGCCCTGCAGAGTCAATGTATCCCTGGCCCCCAAAAATATATGGCAGAAGAAAGCTATTCAATAAAACTCAACAGGAGAGGAGTTGACTCGTAGGAAAAACGAGTAGCAGGGAAGATAGTCAATCACTTGGATGCAGATATTAAGACAGATAGCAAAGGTTTGGAACCTGTCTGAAGGGAATGTGAGGCAGCAACAAGTCAGGAGATTTACTTCTAAACCCGTATTAAACCATTCAAAAATGTTAAGTCTGAAATACTGTATCTCCATAAACTGTCCACAAACACATTTTCTGGTAAGAATGGTGACACTCCAACTACACCCTCAATCCTAAATGCTGATTTTATAGATATACACGCACCACACATTCCATACATAATTTTAGAACAAAAGCAGAACTGATACTACTACTCCAGACATGTATTACCTTCTACTGCAAGCAATTAATATATACATGTATATGAATATATATATGTATAGAAACAGGCTAGGAAAATGCTTACAAGGGGAAGTGTTTGAAAAGCTATTGCTTTCACATAATCTGTTTTACAAGAAAAACAGTAAAATTACAAACTGAAAGACACATAAGTCAAAATGTCTATGTTGATGTCAATCAGCCTCTTTGCGTATTTGTGAAAAAAAAAAAACACACACACAAAAAACCAAATTTTTATTTTCCTAAGTAATGCATGTTGTTTCCAAAGTAGTGCATGATGTAATTGGCACAATAATATTTATCCCCAACATTTAAGATAAGGACTGCAACTTTAATAGCTACCCATTGTCCCTCAAATTTCTGTTGGGTAACAATATGCAGAATTTAAAATCAATATATCACTATTTCAGTAGCTGTTCAAAACATAGATAAACGCTGTGCTAGTTACTCTACAAAGATAAAGACCTTCCCAGCTCCAGGAAAACCTAGGCTGTATCTTCCAAAGCAAATTTTTAACTCTCTTTTACTGTACACAAAGTTAGTCAAGAAGCTGAATGAATATCGTATTTACTTAATAATTTATGTAAAGGCATAAGCACAAAATGGGATGGTAGGAAAAACTTAATGAGATGCAAAATGTGATTAACTCTGATTCTTCCTAATTCTTCCTGCTTTATTTTGCTTCCTGAACACTCATTAAACTAATTATATTTGGTGTTACTTTTTAGGTTCACTTTTAAAATGAAATATGCTTAAAATACACTTCATATGGAGTTATTTGTAAATAGCACCATGCCACAACTTGTACAAAATGCACAGAAGTTTGCATTAGAACCTCATCAGACTTCATGTACGTAACAGACCCATAGGGGCATGCCCAACCTCAACCATGAAAGACCACAATTATTACAAGACATAATCAGAGGTAAAACATATATATATATGTTTTTAATATATACATATAACATATATATATATATGTTTTACACACATTCAAAAACTTAAAAAAATAAAACGCACACGCAAAAATCAACCCACACATCTAAACATCATTTCAGCATTTCAAAATCTTCATGGCCAACCTACTGGAACCTCCTTTCTATTTTATCCTGGAAGCCTTGGAGTCTTCTCTTCCCAGTGCAAAAATCAAGAATGGTAAGAAAAAATTCCCATTATATCTGCTACTGCACTGAATTTAAATGCTACTTCCCTGAAATTTGCACTTGTCTTGCTCCAGGGGGAGAAAGAGGAAAAGAAAGGTGAGGTGGTTTAAATAAAGAGAAAGAAACCCATCCCAGTAGGATGGTCTAGGAGGAGGTCTTGAATGCTGTAAATGCCAGAGGCTAGGGGAAACCTGGGGCAGAGCACTGCCTTGTAAAAATTTTACTTGCCTTGACAAGTATAAGTTTACGAGGCAGGGCTAAATCACTTGTTCACATTGAGCTCAGACCTATTTCAGGTAGGTCTACTTTGGACCACAGGAGATGGATGACTGCACGATGCTTGTGCAAGGGCAACCAACTTTCCTGCAGCTTCTAGAGATGACCGTCCATTGGGCAAGAGGCCTCTGCTCAGCTCGTGTCCTTGTGAACATCCTCACTAGAGCAGCGAGGGGCTGGGAGAGGCAGGGGGATGGTCACCCCACAGCCCCCGAGGTGCCCCTGCAGAAGGCACATGCTGGTGCTGCACCTGCTCGCACGCTGCTTTGCTCCACAGGGATGACAGTCCGGACACCCTTCACAAGCTAAAGTTCATTTAAAATGGGATTAAAAACAGGTCTGTGACACAAACAGCATTTAGAGCTGCGTGTCAAGACAGACTTCATAAAAACAAAGCACAAAAGGAAGTATGTTTCAACGTCACTGTTAGCATAAACGTCTTGTGATCGTAGCTCAGAGTATTAAAAAAAAAGCCAAGACTCTTGTAAAATCCATAATTACTGTCTTCTCTTTAAATTTCCATTTTTATGTGGACACCCTGCTTTAAAAAACTGAGAGTTACGAGTAGTATCTCAACAAATACCGACGCTGAATGTCAGCACAGTAAATACCGCACTTTTTTGACACTGATGCAGTGCTGTTATACAGAAGCAGCAGACAGATTTCATTTAACTGAGCACACGCTGCAGCAGTGATATTTCTCCAGGTTCTATACAGTTTTTATAAGACTATGTCAACTGTCACTCTTACGATTGCTTTGTTTATGGAGAATTATTACCTATTCCTAATTAGTTCCTTGCTTAAAAGTCTTTCCATAAGGATGTCCAGGGGAAAAAAACATACAACAGCTATAACAAGTTAAATCACAATGCAAGTCAACCTGTGTGACATTTGAAATACTATTATTCTTGAGGAATAGTCAGTATAACTCTCTTTTAATATATCATATATTACTGGGTTCAAAGAACACAGTAACCTGAAACAGTACTTTTCCAGTGCTGTAAAACATAATCAGCATTTCCAAAAGAGAAAACCCATGTGCCGCTCCCAAACCCGAAAGACAAATGGCATTAACTATGATTTTCTTTGATTGCCACACATCTCATATTAACATTTATAAAGTTGAAAAGTTACAACCAAACCAGACAATTAAGGCACATTTATCTTTTTCTACACACACATGCTGGTGCACATGCACATATACACATGCAAAAAAAAAAAAAAAAAAAAAAAAAAGTAAAAATGTAAAGTAGAGGGAAAAAAGGCCAAAAAAAGTATTTGCCTAGCTCTAAATTTAAAATGACCACACCATAAAACTACTATTACAAGGTCGTACAAACAATGTAAAAAATAATGGTTGGGTAGATTCTTCTAAATTAACCTCTTAAAGAGGAACAAGAGGAACAACAGGACTAGAAAGAGACATGTACAATATTCTCAAAATATTAAATGCACAGAACTGGTCACAAGTCAAGGTGAGAAATACATATGTTGACTGCCTCTGGAGTTTAAAGATTACTTTATATTGGAGCGCTTATGAAATTCTACATTACTTCCCTAAGCAATTTGATACAATGAAAGCTAGGAGTGGTACCTTCATTTCCGGCAGATAAACATGAAGACATTTCTTTTGCTCTGAAAAGGGGGTATTTTAATGGTTCAGCCAGACTTCCGCACGCAGTTCTTACTTAGACCTCCCTCCACTCTCATACCTGCATTAAGCTCCGTTTAGAAAAATAAATTAAACATACAGAAAGCCTCACAGGATACCACTGCTAGAGAAGGTGAACATATGGTTTAAATGTAAAAAAACTACAAAAAAAAAAAAAAAAAAAATTGTTTAAAGATAGCTGAATGCTGTTATTTTAAGGAAGGATCTGTTTCAAAGTAAGATCTAACACAGTGAATAGAAATGCAATCAACAAAAAATGAAGAATGTTAATATCAACAAAAAGACCAAATTAATGATATTCTTATATCATAATGACTGTTTATGTAATCATAGCCAGGAAATGTTTAATTCAACAAGAGGTATTAATTACTAAATATTTAAATCAGTTGAGAGTAATAACCGCTTTTGGTATTTGTTTGACAATAACAACATTAAAATGGAACTGCAGTATTACTTATTTTTATCATCAGCTGGTACCAGCTGAATATCAGTACTAAGACAGCCCTAAATTCAATATAAATATCATTGTTCAAGAGAAAGGGCTGTCAGATCTTGAAAATCCTGTATCTGATATCAACCATGCGTGATGTGGAAGGTGCATATTCCACATGAGTAGCTTCTGTATTTCATGGAAGAGCCTCATGTTATCAACATTCAGGAACTGATTCCAGAAGACTCAATCATATTACTCCCAGCGCTGGAGGAAGAGTTGGGATTCAAAACACAGGCTCAGTTGCAGAGGGTCAACACAAACTCAATCACCTGTGCACTGAAGCACCATGAAGCTTTTCTGCCTATATTTTTCAAACTTTATTTTAGAATAAAAAGAGTATTTGCTTATTATTGAGGCAATATGCTCTTTTTAAAAGGCAAGGAGCAACTCTTAAGACACAAATACTAAAATAAATGGTAATGTTTAATTGCATAGCATTTTTAAGGATTCTTGCTCATCAAAAGCAAGGAACATTGTAAGACCACACTACTAAGCACCAATAATGTACTTTATTTTATTATACCACGGTGTAAGTATGAGTATATATGGTTATAAGCACTGTTTAAAATGCACTATAACCACTATTGAGTACAACTCAAACTGACATTTACAACTATAAGAGCAATTACAATTAATTACTATTCCCCCCTTAAAAAAAAAAAAAAAAAAAAAAAAAGGAAGAAATGAAGATTAAGTTGTTTTCCCTCATGTACCAGCAATTATTTACACCCAAGCTTCATTATCTGTTCTACCCAC